>NW_004443962.1:21182430-21205306 GCF_000243295.1 Trichechus manatus latirostris | reverse complement strand
AAAATATTAGCCCAAGAGACAGAAAGGGCCACATAAACCAGAGACTCCATCAGCCTGAGACCAGAAGAACTAGATGGTGCCCAGCTACCACCAATGACCGCCTTGACAGGGAACACAGCAGAGAGTCCTCAGTGGAGTGCAAAAAAAACTGGGGTGCAGAACTCAAATTCTAATAAAAACACCAGACATAATGGTTTGACTGAGACTGGAGGGACCCCAGAAGACATGGCCCCCAGAGTCTTTGTTAGCCCAGAGCTGAAACCATTCCTGAGGCCAACTCTTCAGACAAAGATTAGACTGGACTATACAACATAAAGTGGTACTCATGAGGAGTGTTCTTAGCTCAAGTAGATACATGAGACTAAATGGGAAGCTCCTATCTGGAGGCGAGATGAAAAGGCAGAGAGGGTCAGGAGCTGGTTGAATGGACATGGGAAATCCAGGGTGGAAAGGAAGAGTGTGCTGTCACAGTATAGGGAGAGCAACTAGGGTCACATAGCAACCTGTGTATAAATTTTTGTATGAGAAACTGACGTGAATTGTAAATTTCACTTAAAGCACAATTAAAAAAATCAGAAGATGCATTGTATTGGGCAAATCTGCTGCAAAAGACCTCTTTAAAAACTTGAAAAGGAACAATGTCACCTTGAAGGCCAAGGTGTGCCTGACCCAAGCCATGGTGTTTTCAGTAGCCTCATATGCATGCAAATGCTGGACAATGAATAAGGAAGATCGAAGAATTGACACCTTTGAATTGTGGTGTTGGTGAAGAATATTGAATACGCCGTGGACTGCCAAAAGAAGGAACAAATCTGTCTTGGGTGCTCATTAGAATGCTCATTAGAAGCAAGGATAGCGAGACTATGTCTCACATACTTTGGACATGTTATCAGGAGGGATCAGTCCCTGGAGAAGGACATCATGCTTGGTAGAGGGTCAGTGAAAAAGAGGAAGATCCTCAACGAGATAGATTGACACAGTGGCTGCAACAATGGGCTTAAGCATAACAATGATTGTTAGGATGGCACAGGAAAGGGTAATGTTTTGTTCTGTTGTACATAGGGTCACTATGAGTGGCAACCGACTCGAGAGCACCTAACAACAACACCTTCCAATCCATTGACCCCAGGAACATGAATGGTTTTCCTGCAGTATGGAAAAGTTCCTCCTTCTTGCCCTCCTCTCAACAGTCCTGAAGAGTACAGACCTTTCATTCAGTAAGATGACCCTCAGCTTGGAGTAGTCAATGTTTCCTCAGACTCAAGCCTTATATTCTTGGCAGAAATGCCAGTGAATGATGCTGTGCTCTTCCCAGGATGTATACTATGTCAGTTTGTGCCACTACTGGTGATGTTAACCTTGATCACCTAGTCAGCTTTGTGTCTGCTGAGTTTTCCACTGTGAACTCACCATATCCCCTTGTATTTGATTGGTATCTTGTGGGAGCTATTCTAATATTACACCAATATACTATTCCTCATCAAACATGTCACCACCACTTTAGAATCCATTAATGACTCCTGCCTTTACCAGCCACTACAGTGACGATTACCAAATAGTGATTATCTATTTCCATCATGCTTCTACATTTTTAGTTGGCGTTCTACTGTAAGGAAGAGCTTCTCTTCTTCCTCATTTGTTTATTTATTCATTCATTTATATCAGTGTGGACTCAGAGATTCTTATGTTATTCATTGAGTTTCAATCTAACATTTTTCCTTATTTATTTTGATGTTTTAATTCTCCTAGATTTGGACAGTGGGAGCCCTTTCAAGCCCACTCGTATGTCCTATTGACATGTTCTTATCATTCTTTGAGCTTTATTTTCTGGCACAACAAGACGTTTCAGGCTCTAGTTTGGTGAGTAGTGTCTGGGGTCTTAAAAGCTTGCAAGGAGCCCTCTAAGATACAGCTGTTGGTCTCTTCCAGTCCGGAGAAAAGGAGAGTGAAAAAAACAAAAAACTCAAGGGAGCAATGAGTCCAAAGTACTAATGGACCACATGAACCACAGCCTACATGACCCTGAGACCAGAAGAACTAGATGGTGCCTGGCTACCACTACTGACCACTCTGACTGGGATCATAACAGAGGGTCCTGGACAGAGTGGGAGAAAAATGTAAAACAAAAAATCAAATTCACAAAAAAGACCAGACTTACTAGTCTCACAGAGACTGGAAGAACCCTTAAGACTATCACCGTAAGACACCCTTCTGACCTGGAACTGAAGTCATTCCTCCAGACAACCTTCCAGCCAAACAATAGACAAGCCCATAAAAAACACAGTAACACCCAAGGGGAATGTGCGCCTTAAAACAATCAATCGTACAAGCTCAAGAGGGCAATATTTGCCCCAAAACAAAGATCAGAAGGCAGAAAGTGGTAGAAAATCAAGAAAAAAGCAAACAGGGAATCCAGGGTGGAAATGGGTAGAGTGCTGACACACTGTAGGGAAGGAAGCCAAGACCCTGAAACACTTTATGTACCAACTATCGAGTGAGAATCTGATTTGCTCTGTAAACTTTCACCTAATGCACAATAAAAAAAAAAGAAAGTAAATAGAAGTCACAGACTGAAAAAAAAAAAAGCAACCACCTCACAACACATATCTGACAAAGGGCTTATATCCAGAATACATTAAGGACTCATATCAATAATATAAAGACAAACAATCTAACTTAAAAATTGGGTGAAATAGTTAATTGGTGTAATAACGTGTTTAGTGCTTCTGTTCTACCTCCTAGTTCACTGCGTAGTGCCTGGAGTATTAAAAGCTTGCAAGCGGCTATCCAAACCATGACAATTGGCCTCTATTGGCCTGGAGCGACAGAGGAAGAAGGAGAGTAGAAATAGGGGGGAGGATATGTAATGGGTGGCGAATTGCCTCCATGAATAACTGCTTCCTTTGCTATGAGATCAGAGGAACTGGATGGTGCCCAGCTACCGTTACTGAACTTTTTTTTTAAACTGTGCTTTAGATAAAAGTTTACAGAGTAAATTAGTTTCTCATTAAACAATTAAAACACATATTGTTTTATGACATTGGTTGCCAACCTCACAATGTGTCAACACTCTCCACTTCTCAACCTTGGGCTCCCCATTTCCATTCATCCAGCTTTTCTATCCCCTCCTGCCTTCTTGTCCTTGCCCCTACGTTGGTGTGCCCATTTAGTCTTGTATACATGACTGCACTACCTGTGTTATTGTTTGTTTTATAGGACTGTCTAATCTTGGCTGAAGGATGAACCTCAGGAGTGACTTCAGTACTTAGTTAAAAGGGTGTCTGGGGGCCATACTCTCAGGGTTTCTCCAGTGTCTGTCAGACGAGTAAATCTGGTCTTTTTTTTTTTTTTCTTTTTTTGTGACTTAGAATTTTGTTCTACATTTTTCTCTAGCTCTGTCCAGGACCCTCTATTGTGATCCCTTGTCAGAGCAGTTGGTGGTAGTAGTGGGGCACCATCTAGTTTTGCTGGACTCAGACTGGTGAAGGCTGTGGTAGTTGTGGTCCATTAGTCCTTTGGACTAATCTTTCCCTTGTGCCTATGATTTTCTTCATTCTGCCTTGCTCCAGACTGGTTGGGACAAGCAGACATATCTTAGATGGCCACTTAAAAGCTTTTAAGACCTCAGCTACTCACCAAACTAGAATGTAGAACATTTTCTTTATAAACTATGTTATGCCAATTGAGCTAGATGTCCCCTGAGACTGTGGTCCTCAGCCCTCAGCCCAGTAATTTGGTCCCTCAGGGAGTCTGGGTGTCTATGAAACTTCTGTGACTTTGCCTTAGTCAAGTTATGCTGACTTTCCCAGTATTGTGTGCTGTCTTACCCTTCACCAAAGTTACCACTCATCTATTTTCTAGTTAATGTTTCTCCCTCCCACCCCTCACCTCCCTCATAACCATCAAAGATTATTTCTTTCTGTGTGTAAACCTTTTCATGAGTTTTTATAATCATGGTCTCATACAGTATTTGTCCTTTTGTGATTGACTTATTTCACTCGGCATAATGCCCTCCAGATTCATGCAAGTTGTCAGATGTTTTGCACATTTGTCATTGTTCTTTATTGTTGCATAATATTCCACTGTGTATGTTCCATAGTTTGTTTATCCATTTATCTGTTGATGGGCACTTAGGTTGTTTCCATGTTTTTGCTATTGCAAATAATGCTGCAATGAACATGGGTGTGCATATGTCTATTTGTGTGATAGCTCTTATTTCTCTAGGACATAGTCCTAGGAGTGGGATTGCAGGATCATATGGTATTTCTATTTCTAGCTTTCTAAGGAAGCACCATATCGTTTTCCAAAATGGTTGTACCATTTTGCATTCCCACCAGCAGTGCATAAGAGTTCCAGTCTCCCTGCAGCCTCTCCAACATTTGTTATTTTCTGTTTTTTTGATTCGTGCTAGTAATGTTGGGGTATCTAATTGTAGTTTTGATTTGCATTTCTCTAATGGCTAGTGATCGCAAGCATTTTCTCAAGTGTCTATTAGCCACCTGAATGTCTTCTTTGGTGACGTGTCTGTTCATATCCTTTACCTATTTTTTATCGGATTATTAGTCATTTTGTTGTAGAGGTGTTGGATTTTCCTACAGATTTTAGAGATTATTAGACCTTTGTCAGATATAACCAGTTTTCTTTTCCCAGTCTGTAGGTTCTCTCTTTACTCTTTTGGTGAAGTCTTTTGATGAGTATAAGTGTTTAACTTTTAAAAGATCCCAGTTATCTAGATTATCTTCTGGTGTTTGTGTATTGTTAGTTATGGTTTGTATCTTATTTATGCCATATATTAGGGCCCCTAGCATTGATTCTATTTTTTTCTTCCATGATCTTTATAGTTTTTGGTTTTATATTTAGGTCTTTGATCCATTTTGAGTTAGTTTTTGTGTATGGTGTAAAGTATGGGTTGTCTTTCGTTTTTTTACAGGTGGACATCCAGTTTTGCCAGCACCATTTGTTAAAAAGACTATCTTTTCCCCATTTAGTGGCCTTTGTTAAAGATCAGGTGACTGTAGGTGGATCAATTTACATCTAGGATCTTGATTCTGTTCCATTGGTCAATGTGTCTGTCGTTGTACCAGTACCAGGCTGTTTTGACTACTGAAGCTGCATAGTAGGTTCTGAGGTCAGATAGTTTGAGCCTTCCTACTTTGTTCTTCTTCTTCAATAATGCTTTACTTATCCGGAGCCTCTTTCCTTTCCATATAAAGTTAATGACTACTTTTTCCATCTCATTAAAGAATGCTGTTGGTATTTGGGTTGGGATTGCAATGTATTTGTAGATTGCTTTTGGTTGAATTGACATTTTCACAATGTTGTCTACCTATCCATGAGCATTGTATGTTTTTCCATTTATGTAGGTCTCTTTTGGTTTCTTGCAATCATGTTTTGTAGTTTTCTTTGTATAGGTCTTTTATGTCCCTGGCTAGATTTATTCCTAAGTATTTTAGTTTTTTAGGGGCTGTTATAAACGGTATTGCTTTCCTGATTTCCTTTTCATAGTTATTTTTATCAATGTGTTGTTGTTAAGTGCTGTCAAGTTAGTTCCCACTCATAGTGACCCTATATACAACACAGTGAAACACTGCCCTGTCCTGAGCCATCCTCACAATCATTGTTGTGCTTAAGCCCATTGTTGCAGCCACTGTGTCAATCCATCTCATTCAGGATCTTCCTCTTTTTTGCTGACCCTCTACTCTACCAAGCATGATGTCCTTCTCCAGGGACTGATCATTCCTGATAATATGCCCAAAGTATGTGAGACTTATTCTTGCCATCCTTGCTTCTAATGAGCATTCTGGTTGTACTTCTTCCAAGACAGATTTGTTTGTTCTTTTGGCCATCCAAAATATTGGTATAGTCAATATTCTTCGCCAACACCACAATTCAAAGGCTTCAATTCTTCAATCTTCCTTATTCATTGACCAACATTCGCATGCATATGAGGTAACTGAAAACACCATGGCTTGGGTCAGGTGCAGCTTAGTTTTCAAGGTCACGTCTTTCCTTTTCAACCCTTTAAAGATGTCTTTTGCAGCAGATTTGCCCAATGCAATGAACCTTTTGATTTCTTCATTGCTGCTTCCATGGATGTTGATTGTGTATCCAAGTGAAATGAAATCTTTGGCAACTTCAATCTTTTCTCCATTTATCATCATGTTGCTTATTGGTCCAGTTGTGAGGACTTTTGTTTTCTTTATGTTGAGGTGTAATCCATACTGAAGGCTGTGGTCTTTGATCTTTATCAGTAAGTGCATCAAGTCCTCCTCACTTTCAGCAAGCAAGGTTGTGTCAGCTGCATAACGCAGGTTGTTAGTGAGTCTTCCTCCAGTCTGATGCCACACTCTTCTTCATGTAGTCCATTTTCTTGGATTATTTCCTCAGCAATATAGATTGAATAAGTATGGTGAAAGGATACAACCATGGCACACACCTTTCCTGACTTTAAACCATGAAGTATCCCCTTGTTCTGTTCGAATGACTGCCTCTTGATCTATGTACGGGTTCCTCATGAGCACAATTAAGTGTTCTGGGATTCCCATTATTTGCAATGTTATCCATAATTTGTTATGATCCACACAGTTAAATGCCTTTTCATGGTAGATAAAACACAGGTAAACAGCTTTCTGGTTTTCTGTGCTTTCAGCCAGGATCCATCTGACACCAGCAATGATATCCCTGGTTCCATTTCTCTTCTGAATCCAGGTTGAATTTCTGGCAGTTCTCTGTCAATATACTGCTGCAGCTGCCTTTGAATGATCTTCAGCAAGATTTTACTTGCATATGGTATTAATGATATTGTTCAGTAATTTCCACATATGGTTGGATCACCTTTCTTGGGAATAGGCATAAATATGCATCTCTTCCAGTCAATTAGTCAGGTAGCTGTCTTCCAGATTTCTTGGCATAGTCGAGTGGGCACTTCCAGCACTGCATCCATTTATTGAAACATCTCAATCTGTATTGTCAATTCCTAGAGACTTGTTTTTTGCCAATGCATTCAGTGCAGCTTGGACTTCTTCCTTCACTACCATCTGTACCTGATCATGTGCTGCCTCCTGAAATGACTGAATGTTGACCAATTCTTTTTGATATAGTTACTGTGTATTCCTTACATCTTCTTTAGATACTTCCTTCTTCCTTTAATATTTTCCCCCTAAAATTCTTCAGTACTGCAACTCGAGGCTTGAATTTTTTCTTCAGTTCTTTCAGCTTGAGAAATGCCAAGCATGTTCTTCCCTTTTGGTTTTCTATCTCCAGGTCTTTGCACATGTCATTATAATACTTATTGGTGTATAGGAATCCAACTGATTTTTGTATGTTTATCTTGTATCCTGCTACTCTGCTGAATCTATTAGTTCCAGTAGTTTTCTTGTGGAGTCTTTTGGCTTCTCTATGTATAGTATCATATCATCTGCAAATAGGGATAGATTTACTTCTCCCTTACAAATCTGGGCATGCTTTATTTCTTTATCTTGCCTTATTGCTCTAGCTAGAACTTATTACTGTACATTTTGATTAAAGATTCTATAGAATAATTCTGATCAGAAGGGGTAAAATGCAGAACAGAATTTCAAATTCTCATTGACTCCACACTTTCTGGAGTCATGGTGGCTGGATGAAGCCCTGAAACTATTGCCCTGAAATAATCTTTAAAACTTAAGCCAAAAATATCTCCTGAAGTCTTCTTAAATCCAAACCAGTAGCTTAACCAGTAAAAAATGTCTGCTTTAAGCATTACGCACTTTTAGGAGCTATCTATATGGGATCAAATTGAAAACAGCAACTGGAAAGAGTAGATAGGAACCTTAGGGGGCAGTGAGTTTAGGTTAATGGAGGAGGAACAGCTCAGAAAAGGAAGGTGAGAATCGTTGCACAACTCAAAGAATGTAATCAGTGTCACTGAATTATATATGTAGGGAGAGTTGAATTGGTGTATGTTTTGCTGTATATATTTTCAACAACAACAAAATAAAATTTTTAAAAATGATATCGAGATCCCAGGAAATATGGATGGAGCATGGTAGATTAGTGTTGTTGTTATTCTGCTTTAGTAAAAACAAACAAATAAATAAACCCTATGTTATAACAGAAAAAAAATTGTGTGAAAAACTTGAACAAACTATCTACACATGGCCAATAAGCACATCAAAAACTTCTCAACACCTTTAGTCCTCACAAAAATGCAAATAAATTCCACAGTGAGATACTGTTAAACACTTACTAGAATGGTTATAATCAAGAAGATTAACAATACAAAATGTTGGCAAGAATGTGGTGCAACTGAAATGTTGCATGTGGGAGCGTAAGTTGTACAACCACTTTGGAAAACAGCTTGGTAGTTTCTTACAAAGGTAAACATGTATCTACTCTGTGACTTAGTGAAACAAAGAGTCTGACTCAAAAAAAAAAGAAAAGGCCGTAGGAGGGGGGAAGAAGGAAACAAACTCAAAAAAGAAACTAGTCTACAGGAGTAATAGCCTATAGGAAGCACAGCCTTATGTAGCCTGTGACGAGAAAAACTAGACGGTGCCCGGCTACCAATACTGACTGTTCTGACCAGGGACACGATACATGGTTGCGGATAGAATAGGAGAGAACTGTAGAATAAAACTCAGATTCTTACAAAAGGCCAGACTTACTGGATCAGTTGAGACTAGAGGAACCCCCAGACTATCACCCTGAGATACCCTTTAAATATGGACCTGAAGCCACTTCTGAAGGTTACCTTTCAGCGAAATAACAGGTTGGTTTATAAAATAAACAATATCATCCATGAGTACGGAGCTCCTTTAAAAAATCATCTATATGAGACTAAACAGTCAACATTTATCCTAAAGCAAAGATGAAAATGTAAGGGAGGGCAGGGAAGCTAGATTAATGGAAACAGAACAACCAGAACAGAAATAATAAGAATGTTGACACTATGTGAAAAATGTAACCGATGTCATCAAACAATATGTATAGAAATTGTTAAATGGAAACCTAATTTGTTGTGTAAACTTTTACCAAACACACATACACACACATTTGCAAACATGTTCCAGGCTCATCCTGTTATTTCCTTGTTCCTCGCCGTAGAATCGGCCATTTATCCACAGATCATGGCTCCTTTCAGTGGAAGATAGTATTTTCAAACGAAGATCTGGAGATTCAGTGTGTTCATTGCTACACAAAGCTATAACTATTTTTACATTTATCTGTGTATATGTATTTTAAAAACCATGAGTTCCTATCAGTACTTCCAATTTTAATCCGATATCCCAGGATCTTTCTAGCTTTACTTGTTTCCATGTTTGTAAATCTCTCTTCAGGTGGTGAGAAACTGGATCTGACTATTCTCAATATATTTAGCTACTTCCTCCAAATTAACTGATTTGCTGAATGTGACCAGTCCTCAACCTTCCAGCTTCTGCTTCTTCCTGCCTCTTCTGCATCTTTCTCACTTTCTTTCTCAACCACCAGGGTGCCTCCCACGACCGCATCATCACACAACCCCCTCTTCTTCACTGCCCTGCTTTTTTGGATTAAGATGAGAAGGGAAGATAGAAAAGGAAAGGAGTAGCATTTTTAAAGACTTCCCAAGCAGTTGTAAGTATGCAGGCAGAGTCGAACATTACTGGGCTAGAAGCAGTAGGAAGAAAATGCGTACATCAAAACTGGGTACTAAATTAACAAACAGACCATATGATATTCTCCTGGAAGCATCCCTTTTTAACAGGTATTCAGTGTCTCACAGTCAAGTGTGGAGTTGGGAGGCTCCTGGAAATAGTGGGACGTCATAAGACTTCAGAAGGAAGACAAGATGACAGAACAGTGGAAGTAGAGGATGCCAAGATAAATCATGTAATTTTGCTTCAGGCTGGTTCTGACTGTGCCCACTCAAAATTACCTCAAGTGCCCCCTTTAAAATGTGCATGAGTTACAGCTCCCTAATCTAACTTGAAATTGACCTCCTAAGGCTTTGACTCCTGAAGTCTGGGAAGAACGTCGACTACTTGTAATGTGTTTTAGGCATCACTATGTTTCTAGAGGTCTTGCACTGTCCCACTTTGGAGAGTGGATTGTACTCCTGGGAATGAGTACAGGCAGAGGATGCACAGTTCTGTCTTGAGCACATTTCTGCCAGTGCCCTGAGCCTTGACTTGTGATATCTGCCCTTGGTTATCCCAACTTTGAACCCCCACTAGGCGAACATTATTGTCTTCTTTAGTCTTTGCCATGTGGCCTGGCAGAAAGCTGTAACCCAACACTAAACTCCACAGACCAAAATTTCCAGGCTAGGGCAGTATTAACCCAGCTGAGCCGAGGTTGCACATGTTCTCCAGCTCCACACTAATGAGGAAATTGGTCAAACATTTATCCTGGAAGAGAAATTAAAATCAAATTAATGGGAAAGGCGGGTGAATGACTGAATTCTGTTCTTGCCTTTCCTGTCTCCCTGTGTTGCTGGAGAAAGCCAAAACCTTATTTGTGCTGTCATTTTCATATTTTCATGCTTACATTATGGCCAAAAGAAAAGTCAAGGCTTGCTTCAAAGGAAACGTCTCAGCCTGGAAAAAGAACACTTTGTCCCTGGCCACAACTGGCACAGACCTGCTAAGCAAGCTTGCACAACAAAGTTAGGGCAAAAGCTAAACAAGAGAAGAGCTAAAAGGACAAAGAGCCCAACATAGGGAGGTGGTTTAGTTTGTTAAGGCTTTGAGAAAGGTCCACACTGTGTAGTCGCATCTGATGTGCTAGTAATGGCAGGTTGGTCTCTACAATCCTCCCCCGACCTGACCCTCTGTTCTCAGAGGTCTCCATGTATGGGGTTTCAAGAAGAAATCCTTCGGTAAATTACAAACTAATGGAGACCACAAGAGAGCTCCGTTGTGCGATGGAATTCACGCTGCTTTAAGCTTAGTTCTGGGAGCACCTTCTCTTTCCTAGTATACAAACAGGCAAGCTTAGCCATTGTTTTGTTTTCATGAGTGTGTGTATGTGTTAAAAATCAAAGAACTGGGAGAGGAAAGAAAAAGAAATAAAAGAAACCAGACTAATTTGTAACCTGAAAAGAATGCCACAATAAACAGAATGAATTAGGGTCTAGGATTAAGACCAGGCTGGAAAATAATTACAATTACTGCCCAGAAAGATTATGTAAGTAAAGAAGATTGTACTAGTCAAGGCATAAAGAGGCTCAGTCAGGCAAGAACTTCACTTGGGTTCCCACTGTGTACACCGCAGTGTTTTGACACCATGCACTGAGGAAAGAAGCAGAGGCTCAGCTCAGACTCTATTTAGATCTATGTCTAGCCAGCGGCGTGCTGGAACCGCCTCATACCAGCTTGTGGAGGAGATTGTTAAATATTTAGAAATTTCTTGAGCTGGTTGTTAAACTATTGATAGCTTGAAATTGGCCACGAAAGGAATATTTACACCATGAAAATGGACCAACACTACAAACCAGGGCTTTGTTTTCAGAGAGCCAGTTTACTAGCACCCCACTGCCAGGAATGCACAGAGGCATGCAGGAGATTGGGGAAGGTAGAGTTAGAAGGAACATGAGGAGTGTTCAAGAAAGGACAACGGAGCTCCTGGGAAGCCAGTCTCCAGAAGAGGGCAAAGCTACCTGGTGTCATGAGGCAGCTCTGTTGAAAGCAGGACTTGAGGAGAATGGAGGAGAGGAACAGAAGAGTTTTTTTCCTAGCCAAATTAGTCACCATCCCCTCCTTATCCCCAGCCAGGGCCATCCCATCAGCCAATTCAGTGTCCAGGGAGAGAGGAGAGAAGAATACAAACAAAGAAGAAAAGGTGGAGAAGCTACTGAAGCACTGAATTCATTGGCTCTTAGAGATGGAAGAGGCCTGAAGATTACCCAGCCCAACCCCCTCACTTTACACTTCTGGAAACAGAGCAAAGAGGTAAAATGGCACCAGAGTCATACAGCTAGTTAATGACACAGCGAGGGCTGAAAACCAAGTCTCATCCATTATCCCTACTATGTGCTAGCTATTGTGTTGGTTCCTAATCTTAGCGCTTCCTTACCATGACCTCCAGTATGACTCACTCACAAGCTGGGGAGTGGAGGATTAAAGGAAGAACTGAAGCTCTCAATTCCCCCTTTACAGCTGGCACATGGATACCTATTGTTTCCGAAAGAATTAGGTGTATTAATTCTGACAACAAAGGGCCTGCCAGTTTAGAAAAGGGATGTGTGGCGGAAGACCTGATAAAGAAGGTGCTAAGTGTGTACCATCTGGCATAACTGGAAAACAGTGTCTTTTGTCGTAAATTGAGTTCCAAGTCATAATTTCTTAAATCACAGCCTTCATTTCCAAACAGACTACCAAAAAGTGAGCTGGCGATTTCAATTCTTTCCAGATGGTAAAGGTGGATCTCATCCCAAGCCTTACCTCTGCAAGAGTCATTTGTTTTGCCCTGCCTAATGGGGTAGCAGAGGCAGGGGTGTCAGAGTTAGAAGGGGTCCCTGAGATTAAAGGATCCCCTCTATAGCTATTTTCCCCTAGTCAAGGTTGTGTCTCTCAGATTTGGGGAGAGAAACGCGCTCTGTGATCACACCCGCTGGACCTTCTCCGGGAACGGAAGATTTGGCTCCGTGCTTACCATCCAACTTCTTTCATTAGCATTAAACTCACGTTATTTTAAGGAGAGAGGTTCTTATTAAGCCAGGCTAAATAAGCCCTTGTAAGGGAACAACTCCACACTGGTCCCCAGAGGGATGGGCAGGATGCATGGCTCCATTGTTCTTCTGCCTCTGATTGCCGTGGTCATTCCAACAAAAGTAAAAACTAAATGAAAGCCCTTCTTTGGCCATGGAGACTTGCCTCGGCAAGAGGAGTGCAGGGGTTTTCTTTAATGGGTCATTCTGGGGACTGGCCTTGGGAAAAAAGGGTTATCTCAGATCAGTTTTCAAAGTTCTTCGTGCCTGATAGTTAATTGCATTACTGAGATGACTTAAAGGACCAGCTCATTGTTATCGATACATATGTCCACTGAAGAGATGGTGACCCCCACGTAGTTGGGAGTGAAGTGGGACTGTAGAGACATGGAGTAAAGCAAATGGAAACCACTTGCTGTACAGTTGGCCTCTGGCCCACTCACCCTCCCCTGACAGAAGTAGCACCATCCAGGTGAGACACACTGTTACCCAACTCATGGCGACCCAATGTGTGTCAGAGTAGAACTGTGCTCCGTGGGGTTTTCAATGACTGATTTTTCAGAAGTAGATCACCAGGCCTTTCTTCCAGGGAGCTGCTGGGCGGACTCAAACACCAACGTTTTGGTTAGCGGCCGAGCATGTTAACTGTTTTTGCCACCCAGGGACGCATGATAGATCATCTTCCTAACAACTCCACTTAATCGTAGGGTAACCAATTATCCCAGTGTGTCTGGGACTTAGGGGTTCCTGGAACGCTGAGTTTTAGTTTTAAAACCAGGATTGATCCCTGGCAAACCGAGATGCCGTGGTAACCCTACCAGGCCACCCTACTCCTTGTTGCCTGGTTTTCTACAGTAAACTCCCTTTCCCCAGTTCACTTACTAAGAAACTGAGACTCCAAGAAATTAGGGAGCTTGCCAAGGTCACATACCATTTGATGGCAGATCTGACTTTGTATCCTAGTCTGACATCAACAGGACTTTCCTTTCAATGGCTTGTAGG
The DNA here is from genome assembly GCF_000243295.1 of Trichechus manatus latirostris. Classification (NCBI taxonomy): domain Eukaryota; kingdom Metazoa; phylum Chordata; class Mammalia; order Sirenia; family Trichechidae; genus Trichechus; species Trichechus manatus. The sequence continues at coordinate 21,191,637 of NW_004443962.1, read as the reverse complement.
GAGAACTATATTTATTGACAGAGAAAGATGTGCAGATGTGACACCAGCAGTTGTTTCCTTGTAGCCCTCCACATCGAAGCCTATTTAACAAGACAACAGGCTTGAAAATCAGATTCCTTAAATTTCTTTAGGAAGGAAGCATGGAGACCTCAGAGCATAAAGTATCTCCTGTATTTTATAGAAGATACAATTTCTGATTGTAAGATTAGGTGATGGGTAGGGTAACCATACGTTTCAGCTTCCTGGTACAGACCTGGTCTATTCCTGTTGTCCCAAAGAATAATGAATAGTGCCCCTTTCCTGCTCATAAAGCTCCTGGTTTGGGTGATTAATTGTATGGTTAAGCCAAGACACTTAAATCTCCACAATAGAAGAAGGATGTGATATATTGGAAAGAAAAGAAAGCCCATCTTTTCTGACTAAGGAAGAGAAATTGAGAGAAGAGTTAAGATGATAAATGAGAGAGAAATGAAGGTAGAAGAGGGAAGGTTCCAGGCAGTGAGCTGCTGGAGTCAGCTTATACTGGCTAGCAAGGCCAATTTTTAAATATTCAGAAATTTTGTGAGCAGGTAGTTTAACCATTGGATACTTCTTAGTATGCTGGAGGACTTGGGAGAAAGAAATAATGAGCTCAGGGCTTTCAATTTCCAACTCAAATTTGAATGGGGGCATGTGGGCAAATCCTGATAAAACCAGGGACCTTAAATCCCTAAATTTTGCTGGGTCTTCTTTGCTAGTAGAATAGACCTTCCTCCCCGTCTGAGGAGGTTAGTGTCCCCTTGCCTGAAGAAGAATCTTGTTAGGGATTAAATCGTGTCTCCTCTCCAAATATGTGTTGGAATTCTAACCTGTATGCCTATGGATGTAATGTAATGTAATGACCTTACTTCTAATGTTGCTGCTGTTGTTAGTTGCTGTCAAGTCAGTTCAGACTCATGTCGACCCCATGTGTGAAGAGTAGAACTGCTCCATATCGTTTTCAAAACTGTGACTTTTCAGGAAAAGATGACCATGACTTACTTCCGAGCAGCTTCTGGATGGGTTTGAACTGCCAGTCTTTCAGTTAATAGTCCAGTGCTTAACTATTTGCATCACCCAGGGACTCCTATATTTGATGTAAGGTAAGGTAATCATCTTCCATAATGTAATCAATTGCAATGTAATCTCCTTCCAAAATGCAATCTAATGTAATGGAAGCAATTAATCAGTTGAAGTCATACAAGTATAGGGTGGATCCTAAACCTACTCACTTCTAAGTTAGAAAAAGAGCAAAATGGACACAGAGACTCACCCAGAGGTGTGGGGCAAGAGATACCATGTGAAGGATCATCCACAAGCTTAGGAACCAAGGAACACCTGGGACTACCTACAAGGAAGAATTGACAAGGTCAAGACCCTGACTTGGATTTATTTTACAGAACTGTAAGAAAATAAATTTCTATTCATTAAAACCACCACTTGTGGTAATTCTGTTACAGTACCAATAGGAAACTAAGCACTAGGAAGCATCTGCCATATGCAGATAACACAACTATGCTTGCTGAAAGTGAAGAGGACTTGAAGTACTGAAGATCAAAGACTACAGCCTTCAGTATGGATTACACCTCAACATAAAGAAAACAAAAATCCTCACAACTGGACCAATAAGCAACATCATGATAAAATAAGAAAAGATTAAAGTTGTCAAGGATTTCATTTTGCTTGGATCCACAATCAATGCCCATGAAAGCAGCAGTCAAGAAAATCAAACAATACATTGCATTGGGAAAATCCACTGTAAAAGACCTCTTTAAAATCTTTAAAAATCAAAGATATCATTTTGATGACTAAGGTGCACCTGACCCAGGCCATGGTATTTTCAATTGCCTCACGTGCATGCAAAACTGGGCAATGAAAAAGAAAGATCGAAGAAGAGTTGACACCTTTGAATTATGGTGTTGGCAAAGAATATTGAATATACCGTGGACTGTTAGAAGAACAAAAAAAATCTGTCTTGGCAGAAGTAGAGCCAGATTCCTTTTTGGAAGCAAGGATGGCAAGACTTCATCTTACATACTTTGGAGATGTTATCAGGAGGGACCAGTTCCTATAGAAGGTCATCATGCTTGATAAAGTAGAGTGTCAGTGAAAAAGAGGAAGACACTCAATGAGATGGATTGACACAGTGGCTGCAACAACGGGCTCAAACACTGCAATGATCGTGAGGTTGGCACAGGGCCGGGCAGTGTTTTGTTCTATTGTACATAGGATCGTTATGAGTTAGAACTGACTCGACAGCACCTAACAACAACAGGAAACTAAGACAAACCTGTAATGGGCAACCCTGCTGATCTTTCCCAAAGCTACCCTGACATCCTCTCCTTGCCTTTAGACCTATAACCAAGCTCAGGTCCCAGAGGGTAATGTACAAAGCTGATGATCCATGAGCAGTTGCAGTACACACACAATTGTACCCATTTTTCCTGACAGCAACCTGGAGAAATGTATAAGAATGGATCGAATGGATCAAGGTGGAAAAAATATAATGCTGGACTGGCATAATTATTGGTTTGGTTGCACTAAACAGAGGTTCTGGATCCAAAGTATTAACTGGAGTGGCTGGGAATGGCTCTAATAGTGGATCTAACTTAGTTCTAATTGATGGAAACCTGGACGCAATCAGGAGAATGAAGTGCCAGGACTTGCTTTGTACTCTATAGAGCAGTGGTTCTTAAAATGTTTTCCACAGGCCCCCAGGGGTCCCCAGCACCCTTTCACAGGGCCCACAAGGTCAAACTATTTTCATAATAATACTAAGATATCATTTACCGTTTTTCACTGTGTTGATATTTGCACTAATCATGCAAAAGCAATAATGGGTAATGATGCTAGTGCATTAGCAAGAAACAGTCACCATCGCCAAACTGTACTGGCAGTCACTGTAGTCTTCAATGCCACACATTCACAGTAGAAGGAAAAATGCCAGTTTCACTTAAGTATGTCCTCGATGAAGCAGTAAAAATATGAATTGTATTAATTTCAGCCCCTGAATGCCCGTCTTTTCAGCATTCTGTGTGATGAAACGGAAAGAACCGTAAAGTACCTCTCCTGCACACTGAAACATGCCGGTCGTCTGGGAGAAAGAACTTCTGTGATCCTTTGAGTTGTGAGCTTAGCTAGGCTTTTTTTTTTTTATTTTTTTTTTCATGTGATACCTTTTTTTTTTTTACATGAAAGAACAACAGATGAACTATAGTTATTCAGAGTGGGGTATTTGGCAGATACTCTCTTGAAAATGGATGAAGTGAGCCTGTCACTTCAGTGAAAACAACTGGCAGCATTCGTTGATAATGGTAAAAATGTGAGATTTCAAGTGAAAATTAGAGTTATGGAAACCTTGTATCTGTTGCTCTGAGCTTGACAGTTTTTTAATTTCTGATATTAACAGATGTGCTTTTTAATATTGTAGAATGAAATATGCCAGCATTCGGAAGATCTGCATAACTCAGTGGATCACTATTTTGCAAATGATCAGTATATGATGTTTCCAAATCATGCCTGGGTAAAAGATGCATTCAAAATTCAGGATAGACCAGTGGGTTTTGATGTAACAGAGTGTTAAAATATTCACTGATGCAGTTGCAGATTTCATATGGTAACTAACCTTTAACAAAGTACCACTTACAAGTTTTGGTGTAGTATCAAAGAAGAATATCCATAATTACCTGAAAAGGCTATCAAAATGTTCTTCGTTTTTCCAAGTACATATCTGTATGAGGCTGCATTGTTTACTTCAAACAAAACAACATATTGCAACAGATTGAATGCAAAGCAGATTTGAAAACTCAGCTATCTTACACTAAGCAGACAGTAAGGAGATCTGAAAACATAACAATGTCACTCTTCTCACTACAATTTTTTGTTATTGTTTTGGAAAATACAGTTATTTTTCTTAAAATTGTATTTATGTTAACATGTAATGGATTTGTTATTATTATTTTTAAATGAATTATTAAGTGAAATTTTTAAACTTCTCAGTTTTAATTCCTAACATGGTAAACATCAGTAGAGAGAACCTAAATAAACAGAAGCTCTTTGGGGGCCTCAATAATTTTTAAGAATGCAAAGGGAACTGAGACCAAAGAGTCTGGGTTAGGCTCCTGCAGAGGAAGGTATTCAAAGGCTTAATAAGATCATAATACTAGGGGGGATTTACCTTTTAAGACTCCCCTGCCCGCCGCCCCAAACTAGGAGCCCAAACTAGGAGCCCAAACTAGGAGAGCTCAGAGGGCACGCCTTCTACCACAGCTGTGAGAAATATATTCATGAAGGAAACTCCTTGACCCACTCTGTTGCCATCTAACTGGTCCACCTGAATTCAACAGGGATAATGGCATCCAGGTGTTTGTGTGTATATGTGTGTGTGTGTGTGTAGACAGATGATAGATGATTAACAGATAGAGAGAGGAATAGGCATATGGATATATACATGGAAGTTCCTTTAAGAGATAGAGGATGAGAACTCTGCGAGCCTTCCCCTCCATAGTCAGTTTGTACTCTTCCCTCATCCAAACTGAACTGTGACTAAGCATCTTTTCCAAGGTTTTTCCACTGCTCTCTTTTTCTTGGAGAAGGAGTTTGTGTGTCAGCAGCAGCAGCTCTCTTGATACGTTGAGTACTAATGCTAATCAGTGATCTGGCACCAGTTTACTGATTCTTTGGTCTGATTATTTATTATTTATAGAGTGTGGTAAGTGCAGATGGCATTTTGCAAAGCATGGAACTCTGAGAATGAAACCCCAGCCTCAAGGCGTTGACTGTCTGATTTAGACATAAACAAAACACTGGATAAACAGTGAGACATCTAGTTGAGTTGATGGGGCCAGAAAGGAGGAAAAAACTGGGAAACCAGGAGAAAGAAGTGAGTTTTATGAGGGATTTGAAAGAAGGAAAAAACATGAAAACTGCAAGCTATTTCAAAAGGCATACAAGAAAAGTTACCAAACCCAGGGGTTAAAAAGAAAACAAAAGCAGCATTGAGGAGACAGTCAGTCCCAAGAGGAAGAAAGAACTCAGCGAGATTCTCGAGATTCTCGGCTTCTGCCTTTTGGTTGGAGGGTTGAGAGGCAGGGATACCGGAATGAAGAAAACGTTAAGGATCATGGTAGAAGGGGACCAGGTCGTGCACTACTGATTATTTTCTGGAGAGGAAGAGAAAAAGATGGCAATCAGAAGTGTGAGAAGACTTGGAGAAATTCTGAATGAGAAGAGAAGGGAAAGAAATTGAGAACTCAGAAGATGATTTTAGCACCGCTCAAAGGAGCAGCCCATTCTGTCAGCTGGGCTGTCTGTACCTTGGGGTGCTGATCTTGACTTTTCTTTTAGGTTCAGAAGTTTCCTTGTATTGAATGATGTGGAGAGCATCATACTCTCAATATCCTACTCAAACTAAATAAGTTCACGAAAGGCTGTGATCTAAACAGAAATTTAGATGTATTGATTCAGAGTGGGTGATATAGGTTGAAAGTAACTGGATAGAAAAGGGAGACCATGCAAGCAGTAAGCAGAAAAGGGATGAATGGCACAGTGCTAAATGGCAATATTAATATCAGATGAAATAGACTTTAAGACAAAGAGTATTTCCAGAGATAAAGAGGGACATTTCATAATGTCATAATGATAAAGGAGTCTATACTATTCATGAAGAAGACATAACAATCATAAGTGAGTTTGTACCTCATAACAGAGCTTCAAAATACATGAAGCAAATGGACAGAATTAAAAGTGAAGAAAATGGAAGAAACAGACAAAATCTAGTCATAGTTGGAGATTTTAATGCTCTTAATAATTGATAGAAGAACTAGACAAAAAAGTTAGTAAAAAGAAAAATGAAGATATAGATGATGTCCTTGAACTAATTGATATTTATAGAACACTTAACTCAACGTCTACAGAACACATATTGTTTTCTAAAATTGGTGATAGTTCTGACCCCAGAACACATATAGGTTGTCTGAATAAATTAGGCCCACAAAGTGGCAGAGCATTTCAACATTTTTAGTGTTACCAAAATCTCACGTCCCCACATCGGGATTAGATTAATTTTATGTTCATTGCAGTCTTTCTAGAGCTCTGGTGGTGCAATGATTAAGCGCTCCTCTATGAACCAAAAGGTCATCGGTTCAAACCCACCAGCTGCTGCACGGGAGAAAGATGTGGCAGTCTGTTTTTGTAAAGATTACAGCCTTGGAAACCCTATGGTCGCTATGAGTCAGAATCCACTCGACAGCAACAGGTTTGGTTTTGGGTTTTGCATTCTTTCTGATTTTTAAGTAGCCATCCTAGGTTCCTTAGCAAGACTTGAGAAATACTCCATTCTATCAAACCTACAGATTTTCTTTGAGGCTGAATTATTTTCAGAGACTATATTGCTGAGGTTAACTTCATCAATGGAAACAGGGAGAATTCATTCTCTAGCCACTCTCCCCAGCAGTAGCATGAAGCATTCTGGACGGGGGATCCTAGGAGACCTGGGTTCTTGTTCCCCCATGCAGCCTCCTAGTTGTGTGACCTCAGACAGGTAACCTCTTTAAGCCTGCCTCATTTCCCTCATCTGTAAAACTCATAGGGTTTTAGTGATGTTAAACTCAAGGGCTATCTGTGGAGTTGTTTAATAAACTATGAAGCTCTATAAAAACATCATAGAAAAATATTTTTTTGCTAATACCAGTTGGAGTATATATACTCCTGAGAAAGGGAAATTGGGACAGGCATCCTGTGTCTGCCCCCGAATACAAGTAAGTCAGCCATAGTGTGAGCTGAAATTGTATGCTGGGAGAACAAAGAAAAGACTGAAGGGCTTATTCTGAAGTAAACCTGTAAGAATCTTAGATTTCATATTGCAGGAGAGATTTTAAAAGGTATAATGGGCATCTTTATTTGGTTATTTATTAGCCTGTTAATACACTTTATTTTTAAAGCAGTTTTAGGTTTTCGGAAAAACTGTGGAGAAAGTGAATAGTACTCGTTCGGCCCCTCTACCCCCTCTCTGATTAGAAACAGCTTACATTTGTTACCATTGATTAACCAATATCAATATATTATGATTAACTAAAGCCCACAGTTTACATTAGGGTTCACTCTTTGTGTTGTACAGTTTTATGGGTTTTGACAGATGCGTAATGTCATGACCACCATTACATACCCTGTATGATGTCATGACCACCATTACACACCCTGTATGTCATTGATGAGCACCTTTTCAAGCTTGTACAGAAGGAGACAAGGGGAAGGCTTAGACATAAAAACAAGATTGATGTTGTTGTTGTTGTTGTGTGCTGAAGGAGAGGCTGTGGGAAGTGCTAAAGGGCATGTTGGAAGCCATTGCTGTTACAGAACTGTGGGTGGGTTACAGCGTAGGAGTAGTGGATCCTAGACCTCATTCTACCATGGAGTGTCTGGGGAACCTTGCATGAAAGGTTTCATGTCTCCGAATCTGTTTCTCCATCTGTAATGTGAGGGTGACAATAAATGCTACCTACCTCTGTTGTGAGACCTAATTTACGTTTGGGAATGCTTTGAGCAATTGGAAAGGACAAGGTTTTATGAACACAACATATCATTTAGAAAAGTGAAAGAACTGGATCACAGAAGACGTGGCGTGCCTCCCTCTGCACAGTCAATCTTCAGTGAGGCTTGTTTTTGTCTTATAAGGGAAGAAAACCGAGTCAGGAGGTGACTAATCCCACAGGCGGCTCTCTCCTCTTAGCGTTCTCCTGACATACTAGAGGAGTATGCTGGAATTTTGTCTTTCAGAGTTCCTCGTCAGAATAATTACATTCTTTCCTAGAAATGCGATAGTGAAAGATGAAGGCTGTGGTCTGGCGGGGAGCTGGCTGTGGGCCCTGCCGTCAGATGCTGTCCATCCCAGCTCTCCCTCAGGCCTTGTGTGAATCTCTTGGGCTAATCGGCCTCTTCTTCAGCTTCCTTTCCTCAACGTGCAATCGAGATGGAAACGCTGCTCTCTGGGAGGTCAAGTGAAAATCAATTAGCTGAGTTTCCTTTACACTCCTCTCCATTGATATTTCAGCACTCTCTGCGGTCATCAATTGCAACAGTACTTTTAGGCATTCTTTCTGTCCCGTGACCACAAAATTCTTACTGGAAAGGAATATGGAAGAATCTGGAAAGTTTAGTAATCACTGAAGTTTTGAGATTCTGGTAACATTCCCTATGCTTTATATCTAAAAAGACACAAGAGACTTTTGCCAAATTTATTAGCCAGTGTAACTTAATGTACAGTGTGTAACTGTGTGTTACATTAAGAATACCAAAAACACATCCGCTTTCTCTCTCCCTCTTTTCTCCTTTCTCTCTCTTTGCTGCAATTTCTCTCCGAATCCTGTGGGCTTCTCCCTCTGTTTCCCTCTCTCATTTATTCAAGATTCAGCATACTTGAGAAATGAAGTTGAGCTGAGTGAGGCGTTAGAACAAAGTTCCCCACCTTGCAACCTTGCTGGGAAATAAAATTCTTTTAAATACAACTGTTATCAAACTCATCAGAATCCTCCTCCCCTTGCCTCTTTCCCATTGGGTCACTAACAAGTTACAATGTTTTTCTCTTTCCTCTCCAGTCCCCCTTGTTTTGGGGTTTTGTTCTATTCTTCCTCATTTCCGCGTTGCTTGCTCGGCTCCGTCATTACTCCCCAGCAGACAGAAAGGCTAACATGTCAAAAGATGCCTCGGTTGCCGCTGACAAAAGTGCAGATCAGCTCTGGAAGGGAATAAATATGATAGGGGGCACGATAATAGCAGCGCGCACTTGGTAACTAGGAAAATGCGGCGAGAGTAGGGGCAGGGAGGGAGAGACTGCTGGAGAACCGGCTCTGCCTGGCGGAGTCCCTGAGCAAGAGTGGAGGGCCTCCAGCAGCGACCGTCAATTATATGGCTGGTTTTGTTTTCGTTTTGTGAGGTCTGAACCAGCCTCAGCTGATGGGGCAGGGGGTGGAGAGGGGGAAAATAAGGGATTTTACCCAAACCAGTGACTTTGAATGGAGGTCTTGGGCTCCGTTGAGGGGCCGTGGCAGTGAGAGCTTGAAAAGAAAGTCTTTGGACTGTTGGAGGGAAAGGGGGCTGGGGGCTGGGAGAACATTCTGAGGTGGGAGGGGTGGGGGGAAGGAAGAGAATAGCACAATAATGGGAAAACAGGAGGCCAGTTTCTGAGCTCTC
>NW_004443962.1:21166931-21182330 GCF_000243295.1 Trichechus manatus latirostris | reverse complement strand
CAGGAGTCAATAGAGGGAGCTTTTTTATTTTCAACTCTAAGTATACAGCTACCCCACCTCCGCACCCCACACACACACACACACACACACACACAGACACACACACACACACACACACACACCCCTAAAAGTGGGGGCACTGGCAAGACATTAGAAATGTCTGAAAGTTATCGCTCCACACAGGTTTGCTGACTTTTCCATCAGCCTGCTACACCTGTACACAGGGGACACCCACTTCCTGGCCACCCCGGCTCTCTACCCCCCTTCCCCAGGCACCCCACAGTCAGCCTCTAATCCCTCCCGCATCTACTAGGCACCCATCCTCCTGCCTAGGGAAGTCAGGAGAGGTCGAAGGGGGAGGAGGTCCTTGACTCTTTAGAAAGACTTGAGTCACATGATGACAGGCAAAGTGGAGATCCCTGATAGAGTGACAGGGATTTTCAACCAAAAAAGCAAAAATAAAAGATTGGAGCAAACGCAAGCCTGAGCTCTATTTAGCTTAGAGAAAAGAACAAACAAAAAAAGCAAAATCTTTTTTAATAATAGACTTCTCTGAAATGTTGAGTCCCCAGTTGGATAAATCCCGTTCGCTTTATTACTTAGCCTTTCGTTGAGGCAGCACAAGCCTCCGAGCTTGCATAGCTTGATGGAGAATAATTCTTTTTTCAAGTAGTATTGGTGTGTATTCTCATAGGCACAATGTTCTTAACCAGGGGTGGAAGCTTTCTGAAAACACAGGTTCCAGGATTCACCTCTTCAAGATTCTGATTCAGTAGGTCTGGGTGGGGCTCCGTGTGTGTGTGTGTGTGCGTGTGCATGCGTATGTGTGCGTGTGTATGTGTGCGTGTGTGCGTATGTGTATGTGCCTGCCCCTGTGCATGCATACGTGCTTGTGTGTACGTGCACATGTGCGTGTGTGCGTACGTGTGTGTGGTTTTTCAGGCGTTGTTCAGGCACACAGCCATTTGAAATTCTCAGGACTGAGGAAGTTTTTCACCTTCACTTGGATACAGAGGCAATAGTCAAATAACAGTTACTAGTCTAGCATTAAGGAGCCCTGGTGGTGGAGTGGTTAAGCGCTCGGCTGCTAGCCAAAAGGTTTGATGGTTCAAATCCATCAGCCACTCTGCAGGAGGAAGATGTGCAGTCTCCTTCTGCAAAGATTACAGTCTGGGGGACCCTATGGGGCAGTTCTATTCTGTCCTATATGGTCACTATGGGTCAGAATTGACTCGAAGGCCACAGGTTAGTTCAGCGCTGGGCTACTTGAACCAGATCAATCTGAATGGAGGAAAGCTCTGCTACCAGCAATGTGGCTAAATGAAGATAATCATTTTCATTAGTAATAAATGATTGGAGGAAAAGTGTAATTGAAAAATGGCAATAAATATAGAGCACTTGCTTAGTGCCAGGCATTTTTAATACAAAAATTGCTCCATCTTGTTAAGCAACTTGCCGAAGGCCACACAGCTAGTCAGTGGCAGAGCCAGAATTCCTCCCCTGGCTTGAATGATCTCAAGAGCAGGCTCTGAGCTGGGGGTGGGGACCCCAGCAGTGGGGTGAGAGTGACAGAGTCACGGGGAAGTGGACTGGCCCACACAGCCCATAGCAATGCTCCAAAGGGTTGTTCACACACACGGTGTCGGCGAGCAGTGGGGTTGCTCACGGCTGTTGCCTTCACCCAGGATGCCAAACCTCCCTAACCTCCAGCAGACCTTGTTTCTTCCTCCTACTCCCGTTTGCTCTGCAGAGCAAAGCCGCTACACCAGCACAGAACGAAGGTGGTTCTGCTTTCCAGTCTTGCTCTGGGCAGAAGGTGAGTATGGCTTTCAGGTCCCCCTCTCAGATGATAAGAAAAAAAAATCACAGTTACATTTTTCTTGGCTCCATTTCCAATCTCAAAGCACAGCCGTGTGGCTTGGCTGTGAGAGTCGGGGAGAATGTGGAGCAGGTAGGCGAGGAAATGACTCCTCTGCCCCTTCACACCTTGCTCGGCTCCAACAGACTCTTCCTCATTTAAAGTGAGTCTCTACTGCAAGGAAGTGGTGGTTCACTGGTGGAATTCTCGCCTTCCATGTGGGAGACCCGGGTTTGATTTGGGCCAATGCACCTCATGTGTAGCCACCACCCATCCGTCAGTGTAGGCTTGTGTGTTGCTGTGATGCTAAATAGGTTTCTGCATAGCTTCTGGAGTAAGATGGAATAGGTACAAAGGCCTGGCAGTCTAATTCTGAAAGTCCCGTGGATCACAACGGTTCGATTCTCCAACTGATCATGGGGATGGTGTAGGGCCAGGCAGCGTTTTGTTCCATTGTGCATGGGGTCAGCATGAGTTGGGGGCCAACTGGACAGCAGCTAACAATAACAACATCTCCACCGCACAATGTGAATGTTCTCACAGGGTTCATCTCCTCTCCCTAATGACACTGTAGGCTCTTAAGGCAGGAGCACTGCTTCGTACTTCTGAATCCCCAGCACGCCCAAGCCCAGTGCGAGCATGCGGTGCTCAGTAATTAGGGCCCTTTGGTTGATGGGCCGCAAGCGCCTTTCAAATTGCAATGCTCAGGGTTGGAACAGCCTCTCAGTTTTTCCTGTTCACCATCCTCAGTCATCCTCCTCTTATCGATGTGCTGTAGTTTCTGGATTCTCCTAAATGAGGTGTGATAACCTCCTGTGGACTCCCACAGCTGCCTCCATAAGCACCTTGCATTCGGTCGCCCATGTCCTCTCCTTCAGGCTGCTGTGCTGGTTCACGTCCCTGAGCCATGCTCACTGTCACCGTCCTTAGGTTTGTGTCTGTGCAGACCTGGCAAATTCACGCTCAGCTGTTGCTTAATAATACTTTCATTCACCTTTTACCAATTTTCTAGCATGACAGCCAGGCCAAAACATCTCCATTCCTTCACTCCACCTGAAGACCCAGAACTTGAGAACAATCTCACGGAGTCCTTTGTTGGGGTGATGGGTGACCAGACTCTAAATACTCCCTCACTGCACCCTTCTTCCAGGCGATGTGACGGCGGAGGTGTCTGCCACTTACAGGCTAACCCCTGTACCAGAGGTCCTGACTCCTTAGGGATTTTACCACCTCAAAATCTTTTTTTTTGATTTTATTGTTACATTTTAAAATATATATATATTTTATTGTGTTTTAGGCGAAAGTTGACACAGCACGTTACGTTTCCATCCAACGATTCATACATAAATTGTTCCATGACGTTGGTTACAGTCCTGCCTGCGTCAGCACCCTCCCCATTTCCACCCCACCTGCCGTTTCCATCCCTCCAGTTTCCCTGCTCCTTCTTGCCTTCTCATCTTTGCTTTTGGGTAAATGTTGACCGTTTGGTTGGTATAGTTGAGTGTTTAAAGGAGCACATTCCTCACGTGTGTTCTTGATTATTTTATAGGCCAACTTATTATTTGGCTGAAAGGTAACCTCCCGGAGTGGCTTCACTTCCAGGTTAAAATACCACCTCAAAGTATTGTCCCTCTGCAGTTTTTGTACACCATCAATTTTTCTCTTCTCTTATTTCCTTCTCCTTAATCAATAAACAAAAAAATCTGTGTCACCACTATAATACATAAAAAACAACCAAAGCGCTTGACATCACTGTACCTTTTAGTTTCCATCCTATTGCTTCCTTTTTTTCATAGGAAGTTCAAAGTTCTGTCTCACTTTGCTGTGACTTGCTTAGTCATTAATCTCTCGTCATCTGGCTTCCACCCTTGCCACCCTGTGGTGTTCACACTTGGAAAGGCATGTGTCGCCTTCAAGAGCCTTTCCTTAGACTGAGGTTCTGTGGTTTTTCTGCAACATTCGATGCTGCGGCCCCTGCCTCTGTCTTGACACTCCCCCTTTCTTTTACTTCTTTGACATTCTGTGTGTCTATTTCTTCTACAGCTGCTGTTTCTCCACCCAGCCTCACATACAGGGATTTCCCAAGATTCAGGCTCTACACGCTTTTCCTCGGTGATGTCTTCCACTGCTGTGACTTCAGTTACAAACCACCTGTCAATGCTGTCACACTGTCACACGTCCTACTATTAAAACTTAAAATGTCTCAAATTGAATTTATTTCCCCCAAAAATCATTCTTTTACTGCTCTACTAACTTCAAGCCTCAAGATCATTTTGGACTCTGCCCTCCATTCACTATAATGGCCCACAAGTCATTAAATCCTTTAGATTTGCCCTCTCTTCCATCCACTCAGAGTCCGTTGCCACCATCCTCATTCTGGTCCTTATCCCTCATATTTGGACTATGGACAATGAATCTGTTAAAACACCTTTCTTACAATGTACTCTTCTGTTCAAAATATCCAAGGATCCGCCATTATGTACAGAATGAAATCCAACCTTTCTGGTCTAACATTCAAGACCTTCCTTAATCTGATCCTAACTTCATCATTCCCACCATTTCTTCCTCTACCATATTTCCCCAAAATAAATAAACCACTCTAGAAAAACCGCTCTGCTCATAATCGCCCGAACGCTTTACGTTCTCTTGTATCCACACAATTTCTCATGTCCTTGCACGTGCGTGGTGTTTCTTCCCCTCATTTCCATCTCTCCTGGTGTAACCTTCTTTCAAACCCCAAGATCTGAATGATCTCACCTTTCAGAAAACCTTCCTTGACCATTTCAGTCTAAATTAATCTCTTCTTCCTATAAATTCTCCAAACATTGCTATTCAGCAGTTTATGAAATTAGTTTACATTTTTCCATCATTTACACTTTAAATTATTGGTTAATTTTCCTATGTTATCATCCTAACTAGACGGTCAGTTTTGTTTGTATCCAGACCGCCCCATGGCGCCTAGCTCAGCCTGAGTGAATGCTAGCTGTCCCCCTCTGAGTTTCCCTGGATTCATGCATACAAGTTGCCTCTGTGACTTGAGCCTGAAGCCTGTGTGTTTCTGAGAGCAAACACCTTGGGCAGGATTAACTGTGTGCGGGTATGAATGTTCTGTTGTACTTCTTTCCAAACAAAATCTTCTTTATTGGCTACCAATGTATATGTATAGTACTTCATCTCATTTTGCCTTGTCTTTAGCAGGAGATCAAGAGGGGAGAAACAAGGCAGACAGTTGTTCTTCTCTTCCATGTAACAGCATTTGTCACACAATGGCAGATTTATTTCTTTTTCTTAACTTCATGTCAAAGTAACTCTAGTGTTTAGAGCCCCTCCCTAAAAAAAAGGAAACTTTTTAATAGGATCTGATTCAAGTATGTAGAAAAAACAAAAATTATACTGGACAAAACAGCTTTAGTATTTCTAGATTATGAGTTAATACTATTTCCAAGCACCTTCTACACTTATTTACCAAAAAACATACAAGCATCATAGATATAATCTTTTCCTCTTATCTGAGCTGTCAGAATCTTTAGTAACAAAATGTTTGCTTCTTTAACCCAGGTTAGAATCAATTTGTTCTTCACGAAGCTCTCTCCGTTTCTTCCCATGCCTTGCCGTAGACCACCACCAACAGCATCGTCTGGGACCTTGTTAGAAATGCAGAATCTCAGGTCCCTGCTTAGAATTGGCCCGGTGAGTCACATGCACATTAAAGTTTGAAAAGCACTGAAGTAAAGCAGAATTTGGTAACATCACTGGAAATTCACCTCAGATGACATTAATGTGAAGCTTGATGATTCCACAGGAATCATAAAGCAATATGTGGGCGGTGATGGGCCAGTATAAAACAGCTACATTTTGCAAACCAGAGTCCTGCTCCCGGCATTGTCTTCCCAGTAATGCCCAAGATTTCAGAAGCCCTGAAATAAATGCCTGCAGCCTTACTTTGGGACTCAGGAAAGCCTTCCAAGACTCACATCGTACCCTCTGGTCCTCACTTGTTTCCACCACATTGCCCTCTTGGTCCTTGCCTCTCTGCCTACATATAGATGCCTGGATTAGACAGGATGGGCGTGTCTCCCTGCTACTGCTCTTGGGTGACTCCTCTTAATTCCTTCGGAAGCGGGGCACCGGGGGAGGAAGGGACTGGAACTGCTCAGAACTCAGCCATGAGCTGACCCAGAGAGCATCTCTGCTCTAGTTGTCATCTTCTATAACCTTGACTCTGTCATCTTTCTCAAGTTCATCTGGAGAAATGTAATCATTTTAAGCATCACGTTGTTGTTAGTTGCTGTCGAGTCAGCCCCTGACTCTTGGCAGCCCCACGCACAACAGAATGAAACGCTGCCTGGTCCTGCGCCATCCCCATGATCGGATGTGGATCAAACCATTGTGATCTGTAGGGTTTTCACTGGCTGGTTTTTGGAAGTAGAGCACCAGGCCTTTCTTCCTAGTCTGTCTTAGTCTGGAAGCTCAGCTAAAACCTGTTCAGCATCACAGCAACACGAAGTCCTCCACTGACGGACAGGTGGTGGCCACACCTGAGGTCCACTGGCTGGGAATCAAACCCAGGTCTCCCACGTAAAGGGGAGAATTCTACCACTGAACCACCAATGTTTCTTAAGCATTATAGGATTTGTTAGTTTCCTATCAGGCTTTTCGTAGGGATATCTTTGTTTTAGATAGTAAGGAAAACCTAGTACTCATATAAAAGAGTAAAGACAAGAGGCCAGGAGTAGGTAAGCCATTTTGGTGTGGTGCTGGGATCTCCTTAACCCTAAAAACCACCAGTGACATTAAATGTTCATTCATTCGTTCATCCATCATTCATTTTCAACAAAGATTATTGAGCTCCTACTTGTGGCAGGTGCTATTCTAGAGAGTGCAGATACACCGGAGAACAAAGCGAAGTCTTTTATTCTCGTGAAGACTTATTCTAAAAGAGGAGGCAAACAGTAAGCACGCAGCTATATCATTAAATGGAGCCTTGGTGGCACAGTGGTTAAGAGCTCGGCTACTAACCAAAAGGTTGGCAGTTGAAATCCACCAGCCACTCCTTGGAAACTCTATGGGGTGGTTCTACTCTGTCTTATAGGGTCGCAGTGAGTCAGAATCAACTCAATGGCGATGGGTTTGGTTTTTTGTTTTTTTTTTAATTTATATCATTAAATAATACAATTTCAGATCATGAATAGTGCTATGAATAGAATAAAATAAAGTAATGGGAAAGAGCAATTGGGAATGAGTTGTGACTACTTTAGCTTGGAAAGTCAGGGAAGACCTTCATGTTTTCTTGAGCTAAGCTGTAAATGAAGAGAAGAGGCAGCTATTCAAGTGTCTGTGGAAGGTGTTCCAGGCAGTGGGGACAGCAAGTGCAAAGGCCCTAAGAAGGGTGCTGTTATGGTAAGTATTGGGGGGGGGGGCAAGGAAGGGGAGAGAAACAAAAAAGCTGAAGAAAACAAAATCCCTGTTCTCAAGAATCTTATGTCTCCAGAGTAGGTGGTGGGGTCACAGCATGGACAGGAGGAGGAGGGAGAGAGAGGAGAGGAGAGAAAAGCAAGAGGAGAAAGAAGTCAGGAAGGCATGGGAGTGGCAGGGATCACCAACCACAACCCACTGCCCAAGCCACTGGCCAGCACAAGTGCTATGGGCCCCTACTCAGCGTCTGTGGCCAAGCAGCGCTAGCGTCTCCTGTTGAAGGAGCAAAGCTGTAGAAGTAAGACACTCTTAATAAGCAAAGGAGGCGCTTAGTAACAAGAACCTTCTGAAGAGAGGAAGCTAGGAAACAGGTTATAGCACAGATAAAAATGGGAGGTTACCACGACATTTCAGAGCCCCTGCTCAGAGTTCTCACAGTCCTGTAGGGTATTCACGCAAACACGTCGGTGTATGAATACATGAGCGTATGTACATGGTGTGTGTTGAGATCGTGGGGGGCGCTTGGACAGAGGGAAAGAAAGAAGGGAAGGCCGTTAAAAAGCCTTGCTGAGAAAGGTATTTCTTGTGGACAAAAAAAAAAAAAACCAGGCCCCTCGCTCCCTACTGAGCCCGTTTCTCCTGCCTTTACCGAGCTGTCAGGCATGAATCCCTGCAGCATTCCGTAACTAATTGACAGTAATGGGGGCCATTGGGAGTCTAAGAATACGCAGCATTACCCAGCATGCACTGGAAGGGAGGGAGGCTGCCTCAGGGGCAGCTGAGGGGAAAATAAAGCCTCACTTTTAAACTTGTTTTTTTTTAATTGAAGCTACGATGTAGAAAGTAGAGAGGAGCAAATTTAGGCAAACTTCTGCTTTAGCCTAAAAATAAAAAATTGGAATCTCATATCTTATCCTGAGCTAATATCCCAGGCTACTGTGTCTGCAATAGAGAAGAAACAGATGGAATTTGAATTAATCTCGGAGCACCCTGTGAAATCTATATTGTACCCTCTGGGTTTACAACATATTGTAATATATGACTACGAGCTCCAAGGATTCCACCGCAAATCAACCCTCTAATACCAGGGGTTCAGAAAACAGCTAGAAACGCCCATTTCAGAATTAAAAATGGCCAGCTTCTTACAACTTCATTCTCAGAATTGAAATCAAAATTTTAATTTCTTAAGATTTTGTTTATTGAGTAATCGCATGTGTTTATAAGGTGGGACTTTTTTTTTCTTTCTATTAATGATTATATTTATGCACTAAAACTGTTTATTCCAAATTAAAAACTGGAAGAGAGACACCATCAGTACACCTTGAAGAATGATCACCACAGACTTACAGTAAATTACCTTTCAAAGGATTTTCATGTTTTGAAAATTCATGCCTTTATAGAATATAGTCTTTAATAATCTATTCAACATAAAAGTAAAAGCAGTTAGCTCCGCTATGAATATCATGTGAAGTGGTAAATGGTGAAATAATTTTACGAATCTCAAGATTTTTTCAAAACCAGAATTACTGATAAGGCATCTGTAAACTTATGGCTTTGACTTTTATTTCTAGTTGGCTTTGCCTTTCTGCATTTGTTCTTCATTTCCAAAAGAATATTTACATAAACATTCGATTTCTCACACACAAAACATTTAACCATAAATTTTAGCTTATTGATAACAGGGATAAATTTTCTGCACATTTTTCTTACAAGACTAGTTTTTCCTAAAACTGCACTTCAACTCGAATCCTTCACCAGCTTCTGCAGAGATGAGATTTCCCTGGGCAGTGGGGCCGACTCCTTACTCTGCACGTTGGGGCTGCGTTAACCAGCATCATTTTATGGCAGACTTGCCTCTCACCTTCTGGGAAATGTCTGTAGGAAATCAGATGAAGCAAAGTTCCTGAACTTTGAGAAAAGGCTATTTTGGAGCACTGAAATGTGCCTTGTTGAAAGATTAGGGGTTGAAATACAATATGAGGGCTCTCCCTCTTTCGAAGGTAGCCATGAGGAACTGAAGACCAGAGGGCTGTCCTTGGCGATGCAATCTATTAGACTATAGATCTTCAGAGCTGGAAGGAATGTGAAGAACCATCATCCAGGCAGCTAAGATATTGTTATCCCTACTTTGCAATTTCATGGAAGGAAGTAAGCAAAGCTCAATGAGGCAGTTGCTGCGATGTTGCTCTCCAAATCGTCAGAAGAGCGGAGCTCTCCAGCCACGTGTTCTTTTCCTCCACCAAAGGCACAGCCGCAGACCCAGCACCATCAGGAAACCCTTCCTTCTCCTTCCATCTACCAGGGTCTGGCTAGACCTGCAGGGGCCGTTCCAAAGCTGAGGAAATCCTGCCAAACCAGGCAGAAAGCCTTGGTGTGGTGCATGGACTGGAGGGCCACCAGGGAAATTCAAGAAAGTGGTCAACTCATTCTTCTGGCAGATTCAAAGCATTGAGCTCAAAGGCTAAAAGAGAGTTCTACTAATGAAACAAAACCCAACCAAACCTGTTGCCGTCAAGTAGATTCCAACTCAAAGCCACCCTATAGGACAAAGCAGAACACTTCAAGGAGTGGCTAGTGGATTCGAACTGCGGACCTTTTGGTTAGCAGCTGTAGCGCCTAACCACTGTACCACCGGGGCTCCACTAATGGAACAAGCCCCTCTTGATTCTCGTTGAAGCTGGTTGATCCATAACCACTCTTTAATCAGAAAAACTAGAGTGTTTTTAAATAGGTTGAACATTCAGGTGGTTTGGACTTCTTAGTATCAGGCAATCAAAGGTCATTGTGATGTGATTGTTAAGATTCATTTCTTGATCTGAACAAAGACGTGGGTTTGTATTAAGCTTTCTAATCTAAGCAGACATACATTTATCCTGTCTCATTCCCATCTTAGATATCATTTATTTTGGAAAGAACAAATATGTGGTTACTTAAAAATAATACACCAACCCAATGTTAAGAGTAACTAGGTTTTTTGTTTGCTTCTTTTTCTTTTGTGTGTATTTCTTCTGAATAATAAAATCCAATACTTCTGCAGTGCTTACTCTGTGCCAGTCATTGCTGTAACTGCTTTCTAAGTGTTACTTATCATCACACAACTCCTATGAAGTATCATTACCCTCTTTTTCCAAAGACAGAATATTAATTGCATAAACTATGTTCTAAGTACACATCTGTTTGCAGCCTTTTAGAGGTTATGGCCAGGCATCAGGTTTTCCAATGGCCTGTTCATTTGCAGAGTTGCAAGTAATTTGTCTTTCAAAACATAATCATTGTTGTTCTTCACCTTCTCACATTCCCTCCCCTCAGCCTCTCTTCCCAGTCTGCCCTGAACGTTGCTATCTAAGTCTCCCTTGGGGTGATTGGTAACTGTGCTTTCAGACCTTCTGCTTTTCTGTTTATCCTTTTACTTTTTATCCCAGTGCCACTAGGAGTTAAGGCAAGATAAAAGGACAAGGAGAGAATAATAGAGGAGGCGTGCTGAAATCACCTGGAAAACGTCACAGTCAGATGAAGCGGGGAACATGCTCTGGAGAACTCAAATTGAAAAAAACATGTAGTTGGTGAATTTTTTTGTTATTACTTTGCCTCATTTCTTTTTTTCTGGGCTGGTTTTACTATTATACCATATCTTAGTCCCTGCGACTCAAACTGTGATTGCTTTTAACCACTTTTGTTGGCCCAAGGAAATTAAGTGCATTAGACCAAGCAAGTTTTCTGTTAGATCTTTCTCAGGAACCTCTACGCATCAGTTTCCTTCCTAAAGTTTTCACTGACAAGCCTTTCCCACAGCACTGCCACGTACGTGAGACGTGGCGGTGAACATCTCACCAACAAGTACTTGTCTGTTATCTGGCTTGGTACTATTCTCTAGTCATTTAATATATGCACCTGTTAGCTTCACAACTAGGTTCCAAGCAAAAGGGCTATTTTTTTCCTTTGCATAGTCTACAAAGCTTTATTTTGTCGGTTAGACAAATTTGTTGGGCTGAGTTAGGGTTAGGCTATATATAAATGACACATTTCCCTAAAGTATGATCGCTGAGAACAAGAGGCTCTGAATTGACTGGAAAAATGGGCAAGTAGAACAAAATGTCACAGCAGGAATAGGAGAAAATTTGGTCTAGAAAGATAATTTTGGATGGGAAAGGAGTCTACACAGCAGCAGAGTTGCAGCTGGAGAAAAGCTTGGACTCCTCTGTAGTAGTGGGACCGTATGACGAAGACCGTCTAGAATTTTGGAAGATAGTGAAGTTACAGCTCAGAAGTAAGATGGAATTTCCTCTGAACAAAAGAAGAGACATTCTCTGTAGCATTTATGGAGAAGATAGGCCAGGAGAAGTATCTGCACTGGGCCTGGAAAGCAACCCACCCTGGAAACAAATCCACGGGACACCAGAGATGGAGGTGTTCAAAGAAAGCATCCACGTGGTTGGGCGACTCGCCAGGAATGTCTGATTGACCTATTATGACAAAATTGATTGCAGAACCTCATTTTTGTGGTTTTAACAACTCTTCAGCCATTCTCTGCAGATTGCGCTCCTTACCAAAGGTATGAGTTTCATCCTTTTTGTCCCTAAAAGCTTCGAGGGAGTCGTTGTTTAAGGAAGATGGGATTCTGCTTGTGAGGGCAGAGTGCTCACCATATGGCCTGTCCTGAGCTTACTGTGTGGCCTCGTTGCAGATGACGCCACTCAGACCCACCGGTGCAATGACCATACCCCTTTTCTACGTTAGCAAGCTGTTTTCACGTCTTCAGAAATCATTTCTGCCCTCTCATTAAAAATGATAAAAATTTTGTCACGTATCTAGGATCTCTCAAACAAGCAGCTCAAAAGTCAATAATGGCAAAAGGGCTATCATTTTGAAGGTGAACACCAGAAGCCAGCCTCTCAGGATTGTATATCCCCACAGTTTCCCGTCTGTTGGCTGGCTCCAAGGTTCTGATGAGTGTTTTCTCCAGACTATTCTGGCTCCTCCTTCAAACTCCACACATGGCAGAGATTAAAGTCATAATTATGTCCAACCACCTGATGGCTAATTCCAGACCAGAGTATGATGAGCTCCAAGGGGCCACTATTGCGGAGAACATTCTAGAATGTTCTAGAAGCCATTTGGAAATGCTATTTCCAGCAATGTGCTGCAGACAGTTCTTTCATTTTCTGAAGCCAAGCCCCAGCTTGCCAGATGCTATACTTACACCCTACTTTTAACACTTTTCCAGAAAATGAAACCAAACCAGTTGCCATAGTGTCGATTCTGACTCATGGCGAGCCACTGTATATCAGAGTAGAACTGTGCTCCACAGGGTTTTCAATGACTACGACCTTTCAGAAGTAAATCACCAGACATTTCTTTTGAGGTGTCTTTGGGTGGACTCAAACTACAGTTAGTAGCTGAGGGCTTAAAGGTTTGTGCCACCTAGGAGGCCATCTGTACGTTTTTAAACCCTGCTTCAGTCTCAAGGAAACAGTCATCAACTTCTTTGTTCTACCTGGAGAAGGAAGATTCTTATTAATTAGAACTATCCATTTTAGGGAAACCCTGGTGGCATAGTGGTTAAGGCTATGGCCACTAACCAAAAGGTCAGCAGTTTGAATCTACCAGGTGCTCCTGGGAAATCTTATGGGACAGTTCTACTCTGTCCTACAGGGTCACTATGAGACGGAATCGACTCGACAACAGTAGGTTTACCCACTTAGATTTCTTCCACTGGTTCCTTCTTTCTGCTACTTTGTTGTCCTCTTGAATTCCACGTATATTTAAAATATGTCTTTTGGGGATTTCTATGAATGTGGGTCTCCCACCACCAAAACTGTGGAGGTGGCCCTGTTGTTGGCCAATTCCTCCTCACCCATGCCGTGGTGCTTCTGAGCTCACTGCAGGTCTTGCTCTCAGTGCTCAGCTGCTCTCAGATTTTCTAGCCACCCCAACCATCCCAAGCAGTAAAGGGCTGAATACCTCCGGGTGTTTTCCTCCCCTTATTGCATTTCAGTAAAGAATTGTACCAGTCAGGAGATAGGTGCCTGACCCAGAATCAAGGAGACAGCAGTTTGGCTGTCCTGAGGCTGCGAGGAGGGAGCCTTCCGCAGGTTAGCGCCTCACTCAGAGCTGCCTCAACAAGCACCTGAAGTGTTCTCATCACGCAACTCACTTCCTGAACATTCCCTGAAGAGGGTTCAGTTTCCAGTTTTCTCATGGTGGCTCTTCCAAGTTCACACTTGACAGTCTTGTTCAGAGATCTGTTCTGGAAGGGTTCCTGGCTAGGGAACGAGAGCAACGTGCCAGGTGTCAACAAAGTGGGCTTCTTCTGGCCAGGAGACCCAATCAGCCTCTCCTTAACCAGTTGTCATTGAGTCGACTCTGACTTATGGCCACCCCATGTGTGTCAGAGAAGAGCTGTGCTCTATAAGGTATTCAAAGACTGATTTTTCAGAAGCAGATCACCAGGCCTTTCTTCCAAGCTACCTCTAGGTGGACTCAAAGCTTTTGGTTAGCAGCTGAGTGTGTTAAGTGCTTGCACCACCCAGGGATTCCAAACTCCGCCTACCTTGGTTTAACTTTTTGTGAAAAATGGCCAGCAGCACTCGATATGAGATTACCCATAACACTGCACATCAAAATGCTAGAGGAAAGGAGTCAATGCTGCCCCTGTCAGAAGACAGGAGAAGGCGTGGGGCAGGAAGTAGCGTTTTCAAGACAACTGAGGCAGGAAAAGAAGTAGCAGAAACTTGAGATAAAATCTGGGCAGTTCTGAGATGGAAGGGAGAAAAGAAAGGGCCAGGAAGTAGCTAGGATGAATTGAGTGAGATGGTTTCACTGTGGTGTGTTTTGTGTACCTAGGACCTGGGTGGCATAAACGGTTTGCGCTTAACTACTAACCCAAAGGCGGGCAGTCTGAATCCACCTACCAGTGCCTGGGAGATGGGCCTTGCGATCTGCTTCGGTAAAGATGACAGCCGAGATAACCCTATGGAGCAGTTCTACTCTGTAACATATGGGGTCGCCATAAGTCGTAATTGACTCAACAGTAAAGGGGGGGGTGTGTGTGTGTGTGTATGTGTGTGTGTGTGTTTGCAAGGAATTCTGAGGATACAGAGGCAAAGAAGACTTTGCTCTCAAGATCTTTTTTGGCAAGATGCTCTTTCCACAGAGAAAATATTGGTCCCCTAGGTGGAAGGAGCTTCAACTTTTACAATTAGAGATTTATTCCTTTATCTAAAACTTTTCTTCTTTGGTAAGTTTCTTTTTTTTATTTTATTTTTTTTCCCCATACAAAAATTTATACATACATTGTTATTCGACTCTAATTGCTCTCCCCATATTGTGACAGCACACTCCTCGCTTCCACCCCTGATTCCCCATGTCGATTCAACCAGCTCCCAACCCTCTCTGCCTTCCCATCTCACCTCTGGACGGGAGCTGCCCGTTTAGTCTCCTGCATCTACTTTAGCGAAGAGGCACACTCCTCACAAGTATCACTTTATGTCCCACCATTCAGTCCAATCCCTGTCTGAAGAGTTGGCCATGGAAATTGTTTTAGTTCTGGGCTGATAGAGGATCCAGGGGCCATGCTTTCCGGAGTTCCTCCAGTCTCAAGCAGAGAATTAAGTCTGGTCTTTTTTACTAGAATTTGAGTTCTGTAACCCACCTTTCTCCTGCTCCATCTGGGACTCTCTGTTGTGTTCCCTGTCAGGGTGGTCATTGGTGGTAGTCAGGCACCATCTAGCTCTTCTGGTCTCAGGCTGATGAAGTCTTTGGTTTATAAGGCCCTTCCTGTCTCTTGGGCTAATACTTTACTTGTGTCTTTGGTGTTCTTCATTCTTCTTTAGTCCAGGTACTTGGGACCAATTGATGCATATTAGATGGCCACTTGCAAGCTTTTCAGACCCCAGATGCCACTCACCAAAGTAGGATACAGAACATTATCTTAATAGCCTTTGTTATGCTAATTGACCTAGATGTCCCCTGAAAGCATGGTCCCCAGACCCCTACCCCTGCTACTCTTTCCTTCAAAGTGTTTGACTGTATTCAGGAAACTTCTTAGCTTTGGTTTAGTCCAGTTGTGCTGACTTCCCCTGTAGTGTGTGCTGTCCTTCCCTTCACCTAAGATAATTCTTGTCTAC
>NW_004443962.1:21148036-21162361 GCF_000243295.1 Trichechus manatus latirostris | reverse complement strand
AATCTTGTTCTTTTTTTTGTTTTGTTTTGTTTTAATGTTTTTTTTAATTGTACTTCAGGTGAATGTTTACAGAACAAATAGTTTCTCATTAAACTGTAGTACACATATTGTTTTATGACATTGGTTAACAACCTCACGACATGTCAACTCTTTCCCTTCTCATCCTTTTATTTTCTGGTGAAAATATACATAGCCAAAGATACACCGTTTCAAAAATTTCTACGTGCAGTTCAGTGACATCGACTATGCTCTTCCAATTGTACTGCTATTCTCACTTTAGATGAAGGTTTACAGAACAAAATAGTTTCTCATTAAACAGTTAGTACACATATTGCCCTCTGATAATGGTTAACAACCTCACAACACATCAACACTGTCCTTACTCAGCCTTGGATTCCCTATCACCAGCTTTCCTGTCCCCTTCTGTCTTCTAGCCCTTGTCCCTGGACTGCTGTGCCTCATTAGTCCCATTCTGTTTTATGAGGCTGTCCAATCCCCAGCTGAACGGTGAACCTCGGAAGTGACTTCACCACTGAGCTGAAAGGGTGTCTGGGGGCCATACTCTTGGGTTTCTCCAGTCTCTTTTAGGCCACTAAATCTGGTCTTTTTTGTGTGTGTGTTAGAGTCCAAGCTTGTTCTTAGTGACTCTCCCTTTTCGTTTATCCCTAGCTTCTCTTAAAATTCTCTCTTTATCTTTTGTTTTGGCAAGTTTGATTATAATATGTCTTGGTGACTTTCTTTTGGGATCTCCCTTATGTGGGGTTTGATAAGCATCTTGGATAGATATCTTGTCATCTTTTACTATATCAGGGAAGTTTTCTGCCAACAAATCTTGAACAATTCTCTGTGTATTTTCTGTTATCCGCTCCTGTTCTGGTACTCCAATCACTCATAGGTTATTCCTCTTGGTAGAGGCCCACTTAATTCTTAGGGTTTCTTCATTTTTTTAAATCCTTTTGTTGATTTTTCATCAAGTAAGTTGGTGTCAAGTGCTTTATCTTCAATCTCTCTAATTCTGACTTCCAATGCCTCAATTCTGCTCCTATGACTTTCTATTGAGTTGTCTAATTCTGACATTTTATTGTTAATCTTCTGGGTTTCTGATTGCTGTCTATGGTTTCTTGCAGTCTCTTAAATTTGTCACTATGCTCTTCTCTAATTTTTTTGATTTCCTCTATTGCATGTTCTGTGCTTTGCTTAGTTTCCTCCCTAATTTCTTGAAGAGTTCTGTATATTAATCTTTTGTATTCTGCTTCCAGTAATTCCAAGAAATTTTCGTCCTCTGGAAAATTTCTAGATTCTTTATTTTGGGAACTTGCTGAAGCCATCATGGATCGCCTCTTTATGTGATTTGATACTGACTGTTGTCTCCGAGCCATCAATAAGTTATTATATTTATTTTATGTTTTCTTACTGTGTCCTGGCTTCTTGTTTTGTTTTGATATGCCCAAATAGGCTGATTGTATGAACTAATTTGATTATTGGCACCTTTGAAGCTCTAATGTCCTGTCACCAAGTGGTTAGATCTGTTACTAGGTTTGTGAGCTCTGGAGTCTGCTCACTCCTTCTGTATGGATTCAGCTCAGGTGCCCAGGTAGATAGCCAGCAAGTGTGTGGTGTAGGCTCTCACTTACAGTCCTAGACAGGCATGGGTGATTGGTGTAGGCACAGGCATCTGGCTGCAGCAGGGGAACTCACTCTGAGCAAGGCAGGGGGCTGACGGCCACCCCGAGTGTCCAGGAGGAAGGCGTGTCCCTGTTCCTTAGAGCTCTTAGGTGGGTGGGTTTTGCAGCCAGACTATGAGCACCTAATGCTGTTGCTGTAAGGACTGGGGGGCACCTCTTATTCATGGGCCCTATCACAGGTGGCTAGGTGGTCTGGGGGGAGCCACCAGTCCTCAGGCCCCTGATGTGGGTAGGTGAAGACCCTGCTTCATAAGCAGAGCAGTGTCAAATGTCAAGAACCTGCCAACACAGCTAAAACAGTTGAAGTTATGGTTCCAGTTGCACTGCGGTAATTAGGGCCTACACTGTTCAGATGGACCCACACAAGTCTATGCAGGGGGAAAGGCACTCAAAGTCGGTGGATCCCTAATGCTGGTGCATAGGCAAAGGAGCTGTGCCTACCCTGGGTTCCTGGCTTAGGGAAGCCTGCAGTTTATTTTTTCCCATTTGTTAATTTGTTCACTCTCCAAGGTAGGGAGAATGGCCCCGGGCATGTGACGGATCCTACTTCCGGCCCAGGGGACTTGGCAATTGCTGAAGCCAGTCTGGGACCCGGGGCAGAGCAGGGAGCAGGGAGGTAAATGGGAGAGACGCTTTTCCCTAAGGGGTTGTTTTTGATCCACACAGTAGGCAGTATGCAAGTACTTACCTTTCATACTTTTGTACCTTGTGCTTCTCCCTGCTTCTGGGTGGCTGAGCAGAGTCTCTGGCACTGGGTCTCTCCCGGTGTGGAAAACACATCTCCCGAGCACGGCTGCTTGCATGCCTTACTGCTCACCCCCGAGCTGATCATGCCTAAAGGGCTCAGGCTCTCGCCAGGTCAGGTCTGGCAACTCCTTGCTGCTTCTGAACTGTCTCTCCCTCCCTCTGCCACTCAGTCTGATTCCTCAACTCTGCCTTTGATGTTCAGGGCTCCCAGATTGCCATATATATTCGAATCACTTGCTTTTTTTGGTCTTTGTTGTAAGAGGGTCCACCGGAAGCGTCTGACTACTCCGCCATCTTGGCCCTGCCTCCCTTCTTTGGTAAATTTCTGCTGAGAAGAGTGGACCATTAAAAAGTTTATCATTAGTGTATTCTTTTCTGAGAACATATTGTTGAGAGAATTTTCTACAAGGAAATTTTGATTGTGTGCATGTGGAGTGAGGGGTAATCAAAAAAGGAAAAAAAAGGGATAGTCAGAAAAGGGGCAAAATGAGGGAACAACACAGAAGGGGAACCAGAGATGGAAGACACTTTTGCTTTCTCCTCAAATGTTTGTGGGTCCAGTGCTACCTGGGTGATGCCCTATCCCTCCGCACCCCTCCCTACCAGCAGGACAGGAGTGTAACAGCCAGGATCTCTTCACAGCCTAAAGGATCAGGGAGTGGGAGGCAGCTAGCTGAGAAGGCTGGCCAAGTTGGAGATGGCGGCCGGGGTGGGGTGGAGACAAAGAGGGAAGTAACTTTTTAAATAAAAAGTGGTAAGTGATGAATAGAATGGCTGATCCCAGGAAGCCCTGAGAATGCCGGCCACCGGGCAAGGCCCTCTCTTTTTTCACTTTCCTTTTTCTTTTCTTTTTAATTTTCTTTTCTTTAATTTCGCTGCAGCACGTATAATCAATTACAGCCTGAATTGGGATAAAGGGAGGGAAGCACTTTAATTCATAAATCAATTTTATACGGTCATCAGTCAGGTTGTGAATGCAAATACCTCTGTCGGTTTAGGTTATTCAGAATTAATTGACTCCCACCAGGCTGGGCTGCAGATGGAGATGGCTTTCTCACAGTGTCTCCCTGAAACCAGCATGGGGCCGATGGTTTCCTCCCTCCCCTCAGCCCTCTGGCCTCCCACTCCACTTCTTTCCCTCTGGGCCCCTAACGTGGAGATGGTGGGGGTGGGTGTCCAGCGGAGGAGCTGGGGTGGATGAGAGCCCAGAATGGCTGTTTGAAGAAGGAAGGGATACACAGAAAGATGAAAGCCCCCAAACAAACCCTCTTCAGCCCAAGCCCTGCAGAGTCACCTTTATGTGATTAGAAATGCTTAGCTTTAAAGGATCTGCTTTTAAGTTCTCTTGAGCTTCTTAAATAAGAAAGAAAAAGGGAAACAAACAGAAAAGCCAGAGCCCCTGGGCTGAGGCTGAAGGGTTACCACTCAGAAACCGCTGCCTTGCAGGGTTTGTGTGGCTGCCAGATTTTAGCAACCAGCCAGCAACGCAGGTCAGAGCACCAAGTGCCCGCCAGGGTCCCCCGGAAGTGAGTGGGAGGCCCCCCAGGCATCTCAGGCCACAGAGGAGGCCGGGGACCCAGCACCACAGGATTGGTATAGAATGAATCCTGGCACAGAAAAGGCAGGTGGAGGTGTCCTAGCAGGGCAGCGCCAGAGTCTCCTGTGGCAGGAGTTCCTTTTAATTTGGAAAAGGCATCCACCCACCCACCTGTATATTCAACATATCCTGCCCTCTGCTTTTCCACCTTTTACTCCCAAAGAAGTATACCCTAATGTGTTGCTCCAAACACACTGTCTTACTGGTTGTCAGCCCTGGCTACACATTAGAATCACCCAGGAAGCTTTTTTTTTTTAATGCCAATGTCCAGGCCCACCCCTAAAAATCCTGCTTTAATTGGTCTTGGGTAGAGCCTGGGAATTGGTGTCTTTGTTTTTATAGTGATTTAGGTGAAAGTTTACAGAGCAAATTATTTTCTCATTAAACAAGTAATACATATATTGTTTTGTGACATTGGTTGCCAAACCTGCAATGTGTCAACACTCTCCCCTTCTCGACCTTGGGTTCCCCATTTCCAGTCATCCGGCTTTCCTGTCCCTCTTGCCTTCTTGATCTTGCCCGTGGGCTGGTGTGCCCATTTAGTCTCGTATAGAGGGTTGAACTGCGTGTATTATTGTTTGTTTTATGGGCCTGTCTAATCTTTGGAAACTCTGGTGGCATAGTGGTTAAGAGCTTGACTGCAAACCAGAAGGTTGGCAGTTCAAATCCACCAGACACTCCTTGTAAACCCTATGGGGCAGTTCTACTCTGTCCTATAGGGTCGCTGAGTCAGAATTGACTCAACAGCAGCGGGTTTTACGGGTCTAATCTTTGGCTGAAGGGTGAACCTCAGGAGTGACTTCAGTACTGAGTTAAAAGAGTGTCAAGGGGCCCTACTCTCGGGGTTTCTCCAGTCTCTGTCAGACCAATAAGTCTGGTCTTTTTTTGTGGGTTAGAATTTTGTTCTGCGTTTTTCTCCAGCTCTATCTGGAACCCTCTATTGTGATCCCTGTCAGAGCAGTCAGAGGTGGCAGCTGGTACCATCTAGTTGTGCTGGACTCAGTCTGGTGGAGGCTGTGGTAGTTGTGGCCCATTAGTCCTTTGGACTAATCTTCTCCTAGTGTCTTTGGTTTTCTTCATTCTCCCTTGCTCTAGATGGGGTGGGACCAGTGGAGTATCCTAGATGGCCACTCACAAGCATTAAGATCCCAGAAGCTGCTCACCAAGTAGGATGTGGAACATTTTCTTCATAAACTATGTTATGCCAGTTGAGCTAGATGTTCCCCCAAGACCATGGTCCCCAGCCCTCAGCCCAGTAATTTGGTCCCTCAGGGAGTTTGGTTGTGTTTATGAAGTTTCCATGACCTTGCCTTGGTCAAATTGTGCTGACTTCCCCAGTATTGTGTACTGTCTTACCGTTCCACCAAAGTTACCACTTATCTACTATCAAAGATTGTTTCTTTCAGTGTGTAAATCTTTTATGAGTTTTTATAATACTGGTCTCATGTAGTATTTGTCCTTTTGTGATTGACTTACTTCACTCAGCATAATGTCCTCCAGATTCATCCATGTGGTGAGATGTTTCGCAGATTCATCATTGTTCTTTATTGGTGCATAGTATTCTATTGTGTGTATGTACCATAGTTTGTTTATCCATTTATCTGTTGATGGACACTTAGGTTATTTCTATCTTTTTGTTGTTGCTGTGAGTTGGAACTGACTCGATGACACTCTAACAACAACAACATAAATGGTATTGCTTTCCTGGTTTCCTTTTTGTAGTTCTCTTTATTGGTGTATAAGAATCCAACTGATTTTTGTATGTTTATCTTGTATCCTTCAGCAGCAAAATTCTTATGAATTTTTATCCAGAACGCAAATATATCAGCCCCTGATCTTTAGTACAGTTGTTTGTATGCAAATGAGCCATATTTGTTTATTTTAAAAAGCTGAGAGGAACTCCTGGAAATGCTTTGTTAGTCATTCATTTATATTACCATATGTTGTTGGAAGCAATAAAACTGCCTTTCTTTAAAATTTTCAATATTTTGGGCTTCTTTCTTTCCCGAGTCAGACCAGACTTCCTCTCCAAATAGTCTAAAGGTCTTAATGTAGATTAAATGTATGTTTTTTCCTGCTGTGCTTAGCCAGCAGAAAAGAGAAATTTGGGGAGGGGACGGTCCAGAATGAAAGGACACTTTGTTTGCAAAGCTCCATGTTTCTAAGGTAGGTAATCTGAGACGTTTATGGAGAAAAATCCTTAGACCATTAAGGCGGTATGGCAGGGTGATTATATTATATACACGCCTCGGAGTCAACATTGACCAGCTCTGAATCTCAGCTTCACCATTTACATTAGGCAAGATATTGAGTAACCTTTTTGTGCCTCAGTTTTCTCCCCTTTAAAATGGGAATATTAATAGACGCTACCTTATGGGGTTGTTGTGAGGATTTGACAAAATAAAGCATGCAGAGAGGTATGCAGAGAGCAAGCTCCATAAATGGCACTCACTTGTATTGTGAGAAACCACGGTGAGCACTGAACAGTGTGATTTGGTTCCCCAGCAGCATCAGCATCACTTGTGAATTTGTTAGAAATGCCAATTCTCGGGCCCCACCCCAGACCTACTGAATAAGAAACTCTGGGAGTGGAACTCAACCATCTGTGTTTTAACAAACCCTTCAGGGGCTTCTGTTGAATGCTAAGGTGGAGAACTGGGATAGGTTAAGGACTAGAGGATGGAGGCTTGGAAGGCAATAAGATGCTTCTTTAGAGTTAAGCGCTTTGAGGTAAAGAGTTGGATTTAGCTCTCTATAGCAAAGTGAAGGCAAAGATGTCACACACTACTATGAATTTGGGACGGGATATAAAGGAATCTCAGAGGCTGCCAACCTGGAGTGTCCAGCCAGGAGATGGGACTCTCACCAGTAACCATAACGCCTGGTGCAGCAGCATGGTTTGCAAAGCCCACCACAGAGAGCATCTCACAGCCCTCACTACCTCACAGCACCTCTCTGTCCCACACCTCTAGTCCCTCCACAGATTCCAAGGCCCAGCAGTGCCCCCAACTCCCAGGACTGTACTGCTCCACTTGCCAGATGAGAGCAGCAGCGAAGTCTGAGGCTCCTGTCCTAGACTTTGTGCAAAGAGGGAAGCCCTCATGGGGAAAGGGTCATAGAGGAGTGGTTTCAGCCATTTTGCTCTGAGATGCAAGAGGGTATCTGGTTAGCGCTTTTCTTCTCCCACTGTAAGGATTCCTAAAGAGCAGAGGAAGAGATGGGGGCAGTATAAGAGGGTGGACACAAAAGAATCTGGAAATCATCTGTTGTTGTTAAGTGCTGTTGAGTCAGTTCTGACTCATAGCAACCTTATGTACAACAGAATGAAACACTGCCTGGTCCGGCGCCAACCTCACAACCGTTACTATGCCTGGGCCCATTATTGCAGCCACTGTGTCAATCCATCTTGACAAGGGTCTTCCTCTTTTTCATTGACCTTCTACCTTAGCAAGCATGATGTCCTGCTCAAGGGACTAGTCCCTCCTGATAACATGCCTAAAATACGTGAAAAGAAGTCTCACCATCCTTGCTTCTCTCTAAGAAGCATTCTAGCTGTACATCTTCCAAGACAGATTTGTTCATTCTTCTGGCAGTCCCTTGTATATTCAGTATTCTTTGCCAACACCATCATTCAAAGGCATCAACTCTTTGGTTTTCCTTACTTATTGTCCACTTTTCACATGCATATGAGGCAACTGAAAATACCATGGCTTGGGTCAGGCGGACCTTAGTCCTCAAAGTGACATCTTTGCTTTTCAACACCTTAAAGGGGTCTTTTGCAGCAAATTAGCCCAATGCAATATGTTGTTTGAGTTCTTGAAGTTATCTACAGGTATTAAAAAAAAAAAGGAGAGAGAAGATCGGGGGCTTGGGAGAGAAACTTAATGAATTTAGATCTACAAGAGGCTAAAGAAGGAAAAACAAAGGCCACGTAGGCTGAAGGGGATGGCTAATATGCTTGGTTAAAGATTTTTACTTCCCTTATTGACCACTCCCGAGGGCCAGGTACTCTGCTAGACTCTGAGGGAACAGAAATGCTTAAGACACAATTCCTGCCTTCAAGGAGCCATTAAAAAAAAAAAAGACTTAGAAGAAAAAAGTTCAGTTTCCCCACCCACCGCAAAGTAATGTCTAAAGAAAGGAACGAACCATGCAACCCCCAGTGTTTCGCTAAGCATTCAGTTCCAATCGGAGATTTGGGATTCACCAAACAAGTGTGGTGCAAATTATCCACTCTTGATCCCTCCCCTACACACACACGCACATGCGCGCGTGCACATGCATGCACACACACTCACACACATGCATGCACACACATGCACACACACAGAGGCATGCACATATGCATACTCACACACGCACACATACATGCACACACTCACATACCTGCATGCACACATGCACACACATGCACACATGCACACACATGCACACACATGTGCATGTACACATGCATGCACACATTCACATGCTCATGCACACTCACACACACACACACACACACCAGAAGCAGTCTTGTCTAGCTGGCCAGTGAAGAACGGGTCCTCGTTGCTGCCGGCCCTTCCACCGTCCTTCAAACTTGATCAGAAAGGTATTCAAAGTTAATTAAAGAAACAAATCCTAGCAGTTTCTGGTTCATGAGCCAACTCTAACCCAACCTTCATTCAGTGAGGTAAGGGTAAAGGACCCCAACGACCACAGATTTCATTTCCTGTGAGATACACAGGGGTTTAGAAGCTAAGGGGGAAGCAGGATTTGGACAAATATATTATGGGTTTTATCACACAGGACATAAAACTCTTTTGTGGTGCTTCTCAAGCCCAGGCCCACTTGGCTTTACCCACCCTTGACATGCACGGATATTCTCTGTCTGAACTTCAGCCTTTAAGCTCATCCTTCAGACTGCCTCTCTCTTTAGAGGGTAAGTCAAAGTAACATTGTTGTGGGGCGATGCCTGGGACTTAAGTCAATGGCTTTCAAGGTATCTGTCCCAGTGGTCACTTTCCCAGGCAGGGTAGTCAATTACTGGGCTGGTCAGAAGGGAGACTCAGAAAGGGGCCTCTTTGTGACTCTGTGTGCACCAGCCCCCAGGTGCACCTGAGACCTGTTCCCTCCCTCCCTGAAGGAAGAAACGAGTTTTCATTTCCTCTCAGGCCTCTGCTAATATTTACTTCCCAGCTCAGTTCCAAACAGCCAAATGAATTTTTCAGAAAGACCATAGCTGGCTTGTCAGAGCCCAGGTAATATTATAAAAATAATCCCAGCATCCCTTGGGTATCATTTTCACAAAGTTTTCTTCTGGGCAGCCTTATATGCTCAGGTTATTCTGTGTTTCTTGTCTGTCCTCCTCAGCCATTTTCCTCTGATGCTTCTTCTTTCTCTAGTCTTTCATATTGTTCCCAAAAGTACCGCCTGTGATCCTAAACAAAAATGATACCAAAAGTTGTGTGTCTATCTGTCTTTTTGTGTGTTTAAGAACGTTTCATAGACAAAACACAACCTTGGCTGCAGCTGGAAGCTGCTGGAATTTCTGTGCCTTGTTTTAATGCATGGCCCCTTTCATGAAACCCTGGGGGAGTTAATGGAGGTGGGGGTGGAGGGAAAAGAGAAGGAGGGGGAAGAGAGGTGTCAACCTTTACACCCAGAATGGGACTTCAGAAGAATTTACAGCCATCTTTTCTGGAGACCGTTAAGATTTTATTGCCTTAGTACCAGCAGTTACAATGCCCCATGGAACTCCGAGCTGAGACCATGCCAAGGATTCTCCAGCTCACTAAAGCTGGAAAGAGGCCAACTTGACTGCAAAGTTCACTTCAGGAAGAGAGGAGGGAGCTAGTGGAAGACGTGGGTCGGAGGAAAGATAGAATTGCAGAAACTAAGTAAGGCCTAATAAAGTCACAACTTCGACCCTGCAGCCTAACAGGGCAGGCTTGGGGTGTGAGTTCCACCATGTACGAGCTTATGGCATTGAACAAGTGACTCAGCCACCAAAGGCTTGGTTTCCCATGTAGGAGCTGGAGATAATTGTAGTACCCACCCTCACTGGATTACTGTGAGAAGTAAAGGAAACAAAGCTTGTGAGGAGTTCAGCGCAGGAATCTGCTTCACAGTCACAGCTTCACACACACTATCTTACATTCGTATAGTTATATACAATGGCACCGTGCAATGAGATCACAGAGGAGTCCTCACACATTCCCTAAGCATGAACGTGCGCACAGAGGCGGTGACACACTTTCTTCACTCTGAACAGTCCCTTCCATGACAACTCCCCTACCTAAGACTGCTGGCTACCTTGAGTGTGAGGTGAAGAGTAGCAAAACAGACAAAAAAGAAGGAAAAAAGGGAGAGCTGATATAAAGCAAAGGAGATTCAGCAGGGGGAGGAGAGGAGAATTGGAAAAGACACACAAAGAAAAACTAAGTGAAAGAAATGAGTACAGGAGTCGTCAAAGCTGGAAAGAAGTTTTGCAGCTGGACCTAGACAGAGCCGGAAATGTGGACGTGAGGCGTAGGAGTCTGGAAATGCACCGGGTTTGAGGAGGTAATGACTCCTGAACACCAAGGACCTGTGGGTGTTTAGAAGGGACCTCAGCAGCAGAGCATAACTTCCTGCAGTCCATGTAAGCCCACATATACTTTCTGTCAATCACAATTTCTCCTTCATGACCCTCACTGAGCCATGATAAATGACCCATCCCTACCTCCCACCATCTCACACCGGCAGACTTTACCATAACTCTAGAAGAGATTTTGCTCCTTAAAATACTGCTAGACACTTTATGCTGTGGGCAGTTCTGCTGCAGAGGGGAGGGTAAGTCACCCTGGGTCTGGAGCTTGATAAGTGCTCAGTAATGTTTGTTGAATGGATGAATGATGTTGTCCACTTGAAGCAGGCCTACATACAAGCTAATAAGACTGCTAAGAGGTACAGGGTTCTTTTTAGGGTGACTAAAATGTTCTGGAATTTGTTGTTGTTGTTAGGTGCCGTCAAGTCGGTTCTAACTCACAACAATCCTGTGTACAACAGAACAAAACACTGCCCACTCCTGCGTCATCCTCATAGTGGTAATGTCTGCATGGAGTCCTGCATGGTGAAAATTGTTTAAGTACTCAACTGCTCACCAAAAGGTTGGAGGTTCAAGTCCATTCAGAGGTGCCTCAGAAGAAAGCCCTGGCAACATACTTCCAAAAAATCAACTTTTGAGAAATTTATGGAGCACGGTTCTACAGTTTGCCATGGCGGCTGCACAACCTTTCAGATATACTAAAATCCACTGAACTTTAAAAAGTTGAATTGTACAGTGTGTGAATTATATCTCAATAAAAAATAAACAGAAAAGCACAGGCCTGAACTTCCAGGCAACATGGCGCTACAGTCAGAACCACCACACCATCCCTCCCCAGGAAAGATCAGAAAAACTAAGTCAAACAGAGTCACATGTCAATCCTGAAACCCTAAGCATCAAATGAAGAGATAAAGAACTCAGCCAAGCACTGAATGGAATAAGAAACTGACTGAGAACAGAGAGCGATGAGACATACATGCAGAGGTCCGCTATCAGCTACCACAGCAAGAATCGCAATCTTGGACTTGTATCGGAGATTGGTGAACAGCGGGTACAAGAAAGCAGCTTCATGGAGCGTCCAGAAGGAGACAGAACAACCGGTAACCAGCGATATACGCTTTCCCAACACCCCACCCTTCTTCACCCCCACTTAGCCTCCTCTGCTTCCTGCAGTCACAGTCTCTTGGGCAGGAAGCACCAGCTTCACCCTCATGTCGCTTGGTTTCCATCCGTCCGCACTGGCCGGCTCCATGAGTGCCATTTGTTGGCTGCTGGTGTTGCTTTTTTTCCACTTCTTTAGATTTCCTCCTTACCTCTCACCACCTCCCCCTCCTTTGTCTCAAATACCTGGCTCCGTGCACCATCTTCGCTTCCTCCTGAAAGGCTGCAAAATACCACTCGACTGTGAAATTGCTTCCTGGTCCATGCCGCCACGCTGGTGGGACCCCCAGGGCTTTTTTGTTTGTTTCTTTGTTTGCTTTGATTTGTTCTGTTTTGATTTGTTGGTTTTCTTTTTCTTTTCTCAGCTTGGGAGCCCCTTCTAGCCAGGCAGTACCACATGGCTTAGAAGCTACTCCCTTGCTCTGCGCAGACGCACAGGGACATCCCTGGGGACATTTCTTTTTTCTTTTTTGGGGGGGGTTGTTTCTTTGTTTTGTTTTCTTCTTTCTCTTATTCCCTTTTTGTCTTTCTTCATTTCCGGTTTCTTGATTGATTCATTTTTTTTTACCCTCTTTATTTTTTTTGTTTTTGTTTTTCCCCGTTTCTCAGTCTTTCATCTCTCCACTCCAATAGCAAGTTCCCTTAGCTCTCTTTTTTGTTTGTGTGTATGTTTTTGACTCCTGTTCCTCTCTCCTCTCTCTCATCTTTCCTGTACCCATCTTAGCTCCATACATCACAATCTACCCCCTCCTTCCTGCCTACCTTCACTGTGTGCTAAACATCACACTCCCAAGCAGCACAGGCACAGCCTACTGGAACCTGCTCTGCACTGATTCCTGGTCCACACTGTCAGCCTTGGTACATGCCACAAACAACCTATCCCAGCAACTCCCCTTCAGCTGGACCTGCCCTGCTGTACCATACCTGAGTGACTGACCTTGCCCATTGGAAAAGGAGGTGAAAAGTATCGCGCCCACAGACAAGCAAACAAGAACGCACAGCCCGCCTGCTCAGACATAATCAATAAAACAAAAAAGCAGGATGAAACAAACAAATCTACAATCAATCAACAAGGAAAATAACCACTGAATGCCCGGAAGACAGCAGACAATATCAAAACATTTACAAAAACAGGACAGGATGGTTCCAGTAGGCTTCCAAAATAAAACACCAAATGACCTTCCAGTAGAAGAAAAGGCACTAGAGCTAACTGATAGGGAATTCAAATCTCTAATATTTGGAATTATCCAAGAGTGAAGCAAAAAGCAGACAAAAATGAAGAAAAAATAGACAAATTCATGGAAAATATGCAGACAAAAAAAAATGGAAGAATTCAAGAAAATAATACAGGAACAAAATGCTAAAATAAATTCACAACTATAAATCATACAAAAACAACAATCAGAAATCCAAAAGATAAACAACAAGATTTCAGAAATGGACAGTGTCATCGAAGGGCTGAGGAGCAGGTTTGAAATGATGGAAGACAGGATCAGCAACATCGAAGACAAACACTTGGATACAAGTCTGTTCTAGGGAAAATCAGAAAAAAGAGTGAAGAAAAATGAAGAGACCCTGAGAATTATGTGGGATGCAATCAAAAGCAAAAATCTGCAAGGGGGAGAAAACAGAAAACACAGAGAGGATCACTGAAGAATTGCTGACAGAAAACTTTGCCCAATATCATGAAAGATGAAAAGCTGACCATCCTAGAAGCTCAATGAACCCCATATAGATAGACCCAAAAGGAAATCACCAACACATATCATAATCACACTCCCTAAAACCAAAGACAAAGAATCCTGAGAGCAGCTCCAGAAAAACAAAAAGTCACATACAGAGGAGAAACAATAAGACTAAGCTTGGATTATTTGGCAGAAACTATGCAGGCAAGAAGGCAATGGGATGTAAAACCTTGAAAGAAAAAAATTGCCAGTCAAGAATCATATATCCTGCAAAAGTCTCATTCAAATACAATGGTTAAATTAGGTCATTTCCAGATAAACAGAAATTAAGGGACTATGTAAAAACCAAACCAAACTTACAAGACTTATTAAAGAAAGTCCTTCGATCTGAGAACAAACAACGTCAGACCACAGCCTGAATACAGGACACAGGATTGTACTAGCCAGATACCAACCTAGGAAATGAACTCTTAAGGACTATGCAAAACCAAAAGAATTACAATAAGGAACCAGAGATGTTAATCGGTAAATGACAACAGCATCAGAACAATAAAAGCGGGAATAAATGGTGTAGGTACAGAACCTTCTAATGGAGAGGAAAGCAAGGTGATACCAAGTAATAATAGACTGGTTCAAATCTACGAAGATAAGGGTAAACTTCAAGGTAACCACAAAGAAAGTTAACAAACCTACTTATCAAGATAAAGAAGAAAAACATAAAGTCTCAGCAAAAATAAAACCTACAAAAACAAAAGAAATGAAAAAAAATCCATAAACAAAAGGAACTCAGCACAGGAGAGTAAGAGGAACAAAGAAAACACCAGCACCACAAAAACAGCACTACAAAATGCAATCCCACTCCTCGAAATATATCCTAGAGAA
>NW_004443962.1:21142394-21146747 GCF_000243295.1 Trichechus manatus latirostris | reverse complement strand
TAGTGAAAATAGCAGCACAGCTGGAAGAATGTAATCGATGTCGCTGAATTGTACATATAGAAACTTTTGAAAAGGTGTAATTTTGGCTATGTATATTTTCACCAAAAACAAATGTCCTCCAAGGTCGAGAAAGGAGAGTGTTGACGTGTCGTGGGGTTGTTAGCCAATGTCATAAAACAATATGTGTACTCACTGTTTAATGAGAAACTATTTGTTCTGTAAACCTTCATCTAAAGTACAATTAAAAAGAAATTAAAAACAAGGAAAAGCACAGGCCTTGGAGTAGCAAACAGCTATGACTACCCCTCTCTCCCTGTTGCCTCTTTACCTTGGGTCCACTTCCCATCCCATTGCTCCTTCTCAGAACATAAGAACAAAATAATTACTTTAAAAATTATTTCTTAAATTTTTCTCAGATTTTTCAAGTGCCCTAAAAATCTAAGCGAGATCAAGGATGGTTAGATCTTATGAAGTGAGGTGGCTGAGTAAGAGGAACTCAGTTTCCTTTGGCCATTTCTCCAGGAGCTGTGTAAACTGTTCAGGCTTTCCTGAAGACAGCAGATTCAGCTCTCGCAATGGACACATTGTCCCAGTTACCTGAGGCTCAACCTCAAAGAAATGCCAGGAAATAAGGCAGAATGACTGTATCTTAATTTATGCTAGCTGAAAGTGTTGACATAGCACCTTACCTTCTCTGCCTGTAAAGGGGATTTGAATAAACAAAAATGTTTTCCAGATGTGATGAAGAGGGAGAACAAAACCTAACAATAGATTATTCTGCTCTTTCAGTCTCCCTGTTCACTCGGAGCCTGTTACCTCACACACGCCTATATACATACCAACATCTTCCTAATATTTGAAAATGATTGCTTTCTACAGACACTGACAGTTTGCGAGAGTGTGTGGTTAACTCATACATGGCACAATTCCCAAAGGATTTCAGCTGCTTGTTTAATCTCCCACCCATTGCTGTGGAGTCGAGGCCAACTCGCAGCAATTCTAGCAAAAGAAAATCCTGAATCTTAAGTTCCATTTAATACACCAGTAATAGACTGTTAAGGAGTCCTAATAGCACAGTGGTTAAGCACACAGTTGCTAACTGAAAGGTCAGCAGTTGGAACCCACAGCCTCTCTGCAGGAGAAAGATGAGGCAGTCTGCTTCTGCAAAGATCACAGCCTTGGAAGCCCTATGGGGCAGTTCTACCCTATCCTATAGGGTCACTATGAGTAGGAATTTACTCCATGGAAATGGGTTTGGTTTTGGATACTAGACTGTTTAGACAAACAGGATTTCAAGTGTAGGGGCTAGTGTCTGCTCTATATACGTGAGATAAAGGGGATATGCGTGTATACATTTCTGCATTTCATTTCAGGGTTTGGGTCAAACATTGAACTCCTAAAATAAGCAGCAAAAGTGGATTACCTTATGATTCAAGTTCTTTTTCCAGCACCTCATTCTAAGCAGTATAAAAACACACACAAAAAATGGCATCCTACTTATTTAAACAATCTTGAACATTAAAAGGGGGGGGAATTAAAATTAAAATCTTCACACACGCAGGGGCTTTATCTGAGCTGAGAATCAACAAGTTTGATTACTTCCCTAGGAGCTTCTAAACATCTCATTGATCATCCTACATAACGTGTCCGCAGCTCACTGAGAATCTCACTCACCAAACCTAGGCAGGGTGTTTGATCTGGAGCTGGGGTTCCCAGCTTTGTCACCATTAAGCTCATCTAACCTAACCCATTGCCATCGAGTCAATTCTGACCCACAGTGACCCTAGAGGACAGAGTAGAACTGCCCCATAGGGTTTCCAAGACTGTAATCTTTATGGAAGCAGACTGCCACATCATTCTCCCTGGTGGGTGTGGGTTTGAACCACTGACCTCTCAGTTAGCGGTTGAGCTCTTAACCACTGGGCCACAAGGGCTCCTTTGTCACCACTAAGGACCTATAATTTTTAATTTCATTAATGTGATCATCAGCCAACCACAGCCATTGTCATGAGTTGAGTAGTTTTTTGAAAGTTAAATGTGTGATTTCCTTTAGGCTTTTAAAATTGATTGGGAAAAACAAAAAAACTTTACAGCTGTGTTTCTACCTTGGTGACCTTCCACCTGTTCATGGATCTCAGGTTGGAAGCCACTGACTAGATAGTCTCTGAGGCCCCTGTCAGCCTCCAGATTCTCTGGGCTTGGAAAACCGAGGGAGCCTGAGTCTCCATGAGTTACCTGGATGGGCCCTTCCTTTCAAA
Source organism: Trichechus manatus latirostris (assembly GCF_000243295.1). NCBI lineage: Eukaryota > Metazoa > Chordata > Mammalia > Sirenia > Trichechidae > Trichechus > Trichechus manatus. The sequence goes on along the minus strand of NW_004443962.1, from coordinate 21,144,489 downwards.
GATTCTCCCTAAAAAGCAGAGTTGACATTGGCTGGACTACCCTTCTGGAGCTACAAACGCCACACTCAGAGCCATCCTTACTGTCCTCATAGTTAGGGAAAAACAATGCCAAGACTTTCAAACTAAAGAAATGGTCATTACTTGGACATAAATCCCAGTTGTTTAATTTTCCCCAAATGTTTCTGGTCTCGAAATTTAAGGGAAACAGCTTGTCCTTTGTCTTTTCCAACGGACTTTGTGAATAAAGGAGATGGATAGAAAGATTCTTTTCCACTGTGCTCCAGACATCAGATCATAAAACTCTTGAGCTGAAGGACCCTGGAGAGTCCTCATACAGAAACAGCAGCTCAGCTGAGACTTCAAGAGATAGTGAGGGAGAGGCAGGGCCAAGTTAGTGGAGTAGTCAGATGTTTCCAGTGGTCCCTCTTACAAAAAAGACCAGAAAAAACAAGTGAATCGATTATATATGACAATGTAGGAGCCCTGAACAACAAAGGCAAAGTTGAGGAATCAGACTGAGTGGCAGGTGGGGGGAGAGACAGTTTGGAAGCAGCGAGGAGTTGCCAGACCTGACCTTGTGAGAACCGGAGCCCTTCATGCCAGATCAGCTCGGGGTGTGCAGTGAGGCAGGCAAGCAGCAGTACTTGGGAGGTGGTTTCCACATCAGGGGAGACCCAGCCGCATAGAGTCTACTTGGCCATCCAGAACCAGTGAGAAGCAGCCCTCAATCAGTGAAAGATAAGTATTTTCATCTGGCCTATCACACAGATCAAAAACACCCCCCTTAGGGAAAAACCTCTCTCCCATTTACCTCCCCGCTCCCTGCTCTGCAGTGGGTCTGGTACCAGCTTTAGCAATTGCTGAGTAACCTGGGCTGGAAGTAGGACCCATCACGGGCCCTGAGCCATTCTCCAAGCCTTGGAGAGTGAACAAATTAACAAACAGGAAAAAAATAATCTGCTGGCTCCCCTAAGCCAGGAACCAAGGGTAGGCACAGCTCTTTTTCCTAGGCACAGGCATAAGGTATCCATGGAGTTTGAGTGCCTTTCCCCCTGCATAGACTTGTGTGGGCCCATTTTAACAGTGTAGGCCCTCATTACTGCAGTACAACAGGGTAAATACCAGAAGTCTAACTTCAACTGTTTCAGCTGTGAAGTAGCAGGATCGTGATATTTGACACTGCTCTGCCCATTAAGCAGGGTCTTCCCCTACCCGCATCAGGGGCCTGAAGACTGGTGGCTCCACCCACACCACCTAGCCACCGGCGATAGGGGCCCAAGAATAAGAGATGCCCCCCAGACCTTAGAGCCAACAGCAATGGGTTCTCATAGTTTACCTGCAAAACCCACCCACCTCTGCACTCTAGGGAACAGGGACGTGCCTTTCTCCTGAACACTCGGGAGTGACTGTCAGCCCCCTGCCTTGCTCAGCATGTGGCTCCCTGCTGCAGCCAGATACCTGCACCTACACCCATCACCCATGCCTGTCTAGGACTGTAGGTGAGAGCCTGCACCACACACTTGGTGGCTGACTACCTGGACACCTGAGCAGAATCCATACAGAAAGAGTGAGTGGACCCCTCGTCTCATGTCCTTAGTGGCAGGTCTGGCCACCTGGTGGCAGGACGTTGGAGCTTCAAGGGCACCGGTGATCGGCCTAGCTCACACCAGCAGCCTATTCGGGCATATCAAAACAAAACAAAACAAGAAGCTAAGACACAGTAAGCAAACATAAAATAAATAAACATAATAACTTATTGATGGTTCAGAGATAACAGTCAATATCAAATCATGTAAAGAGGCAGACCATGATAGCTTCAGCAAGCTCCCAAAATAAAGAATCTAGAACTTTTCTGGAGGAAGAAAATTTCTTGGAATTACCGGAAGCAGAATACAAAAGACTAATATACAGAACCCTTCAAGAAATCTGGAAGGAAATCATGCAAAATGCAGAACACACAATAGAGGAACTTAAAAAGATTAGAGAGGAGCATAATGACAAATCTAACAGGCTGCAAGAATCCATAGAGAGACAGCAATCAGAAATCCAGAAGATTAACAATAAAATTTCAGAATTAGACAACTCAATAGAAAGT
>NW_004443962.1:21076988-21137396 GCF_000243295.1 Trichechus manatus latirostris | reverse complement strand
GACAGAGTAGCAGGGGTAGGGGTCTGGGGACCATGCTTTCAGGGGATATCCAGGTCAATTGGCATAACAAAGTTTATTAAGAAAATGTTCTGCATCCTACTTTGGCATCTGGGGTCTTAAAAGCTAGCAAGCAGCCATCTAAGATGCACCAATTGGTCCCAACCATCTGGAGTAAAGGAGAATGAAGAACACCAAAGACACAAGGAAAGGATTAGCCCAAGAGATAGAAAGGACCACGTAGACCAGAGACTTCATCAGCCTGAGACCAGAAGAACTAGATGGTGCCTGGCTACCACCAATGAATGTCCTGACAAGGAACACAACAGAGGGTCCCTGATGGAGCAAGGGAAAGGTGAGGTGCAGAGCTCAAATTCTAGTGAAAAGACCAGACTTAATTGTCTGACTGAGACTGGAGGAACCCCAGAGAGCATGGCCCCAGGATTCTGTCAGTCCAGAACTAAATTCCCAAGGCCAACTCTTCAGACAAAGATTGGACTGGATGTGGGACATAAAATGATACTTGTGAAGAGTGTTCTTCTTAGCTCAAGTAGATACATGAGACTAAATGGGCAGGTTCTGTCTGGAGGCAAGATGAGAAGGTAGAGAGGGTTAGTATCTGGTTGAATGGACACGGGAAATCGGGAATGGAAAGGGGGAGTGTGCTGTCACAGTATAGGGACAGCAGTGTATAAATTTTTGTATGAGAGATAACTTGAATTGTAAACTTTCACTTAAATTACAACAATAAAAAAAAAAAAGAGAGAGAGAAAGTGAGGGAAAGGGAAAGAAGGAAGACATCCAGAAACTTGGAGTTTCTATGGCTTCTTTCCCTTATCCCCGCCCCCTTCTAAAGGACTTCAGCAGGGGCCTAGGCCTCATATGCATCCCCTCTCTCTTATGCCTCATAAAGGTATGTATTGGGTTTCTAGGCACTTTGGATATAAAAAGAGAAAAAAACCAGTTTCCAGTGAGTTGATTCCAACTCACAGAGCGACCCCATGTGTGTCGGAGTAGAACTGTGCTCCACAGAGTTTGCATTGGCTAATTTTTTGGAAGTAGATCGCAGGGGCTTTCTTCGGAGGCACCTCTGGGTAGACTTAAACCACCAACCTTTTGGTTAGTAACTGAGTGCACTAACCTTTTGCACCACCCAGGGACTTCAGGCATGGTAGATGGCAATGATTTATTATTAAACCTCTGTTGGCCCAGAAAATCCAGAGTAGGTGCTCTCTATTAGGAAAAAAAAAGGCCCTTCTCACTGTAGCCAGCATGGGCTCAGCGCTGTTTCTGGTGGCAGCAAGGCTGCAATATGGTTCACCTTGCCCAATTTTATTAAAATTTTTGTTTTGCCACTGCCTGACCAAACTAATTTTTTTCCCTTAAGCCCTCAGAGTCCCTGGGTAATGCATTTAAAGACTTGGCTACTAACTGAAAGGTTGGTATAGGAATCCACCCAGAGGCACCTTAGAAGAAAGACCTGGTGATCTACTTCAGAAAGCTCACAGCCACTGAAAACCTGTGGAGCATAGTTCTACTCTGACATCCAGGGGTTTGCCATGTTTTGGTTTTTAAATAATATTTTATTGTGTTTTATGTGAAAGTTCATACAGCAAACTAGGTTCCCATTTAACAATTTTTATGCAAATTGTTCCTTGACATTGATAACAATTTTCACAATGTGTCAGCGTTCTCATCATTTCCATTCTATTTGTTCTGTTTCCCTTGATCTAGCTTCCCTTCCCTCCCTGCCTTCTTATCTTTGCTTTTGGGAAAATGTTGACCCTTTGGTCTCATATACTTTGTTGTTTAAGGGAATGCATTACTCATGGGTCATATTGTTCATTTTATAAGCCAATCTACTGTTTGGCTGAAAGGAGACCTCCAGAAATAGCTTCAGTCCAGGTTCAAGGGGTCTCTTTAGGGTGACAGCCTCAGTGGTTCTTCTAGTCTCTATTGGTCCAGTAGGTCTGGTGTTTTTTAGGAATTTGAAGTTTTGTTCCACATTTTTCTCCCATCTATCTGAGACCTTCTATTGTGATCCTGGTCAGAATGGTCAGTAGTGGTAGCCTGGCACCATCTAGTTCTTCTGGTCTCAGGTTAGAAGAGTCGTGGTTCGTGTGGGCTATTAGTCCTGTGGCCTAATTTCTTGTTTGAGCCTTTAGTTTCTTGGTTTGGTTTTTAAAAGCCTTTACTCTTAGTGGGAAGTATTTCTGGCAGTTCAATCGTTAAGTACTCACCTGCTAACCAAAACGTCCTCAGTTTGAACCCACCTAGCAGCTCCTCAGGGAAAAAGACCCGGTGATCTGCTCCAGTATAGACTGTTGTTGTTGTTGTATGCCATTGAGTCAAGTTGATGCCAACTCATAGTGACACCATAGGACAAAGTAGGACTGCTTCAAACGGTTTCCTAAGCCGTAATCTTTACAGAAGCAGACTGCCACATCTTTCTCCCATGGAGCGTCTGATGGGTTCCAACCACTGACCTTTAGGTTAGCAGCTAAGTACTTAATGATTCCACCACCGTGGCTTCTCCCTATGGATCACAGCCTAGAAAACCCTAGTAGTTCTACTCTGTCACACGGGGTTGCTATGAGTCAAAAATCAATTCAATGGCACACAATAGTAACTCATACTGGCAGGGGACAGTCTTCAGCATATTTATCAGCAGTCTATTTGATTCGCTAAGAGGGGTTTATACTCCTTTTGTAATCTAAAGGGAAGATATTTCTGATAGCCATAAATTATATACGTTTCATTTCACCTCATTAGTCCTAGCTCTTCCTTCCCACAGCACCTTAAGCATAGCAGTTTCCTTTCCTTAATGCTCGTTCAAGCAGATGCTTCATGTTTTCGAGTGAAACGTTATTATTTCAGGAATGTGTAAGGCTCTTCCCAGGAAGTCAGCCCATTTCCTGGTGGCCCCCAGCAGAGTCTTCACTTTTATATTATCTGTTTGTTTGTTGGGTTGATTTGGTAATGCTCCTCCACAGAAATTTCCAAAGAACTGGAAATTAAACATTGCTGAAACATTCATCATCATCATTGTCATCATCATCCCTGTCACTGTGGTGTTTAAGTCTTTCATAAACAAATAAGCAAATGGATTTCTGGTGTCAGAAAAGCCAAAGACGGCTTGTTGTTTTTCACCTTTATTGAAGGTGTGCTGGAACCCGGATGTGAAGCAAACTCGTTTACTCACATTTTAAGGAAATAAATGATGCTCTGAACATTGAGCCTTTCCCTTCAATCCCTATTCTCGGCAGCATCTTCAAACACAAAGATGGTGAAGGAGTAGAAACAACCAGTTAACTCTTTCTCATGCTGTGCACCATGCCTGGATTTCTCGCCTCATTCTCACCACAAATCCACAGGGCTGGTTTATTATATGCTTTCCTACTTTTTTATCCACAGTTGCTCAGAGTTGACCACTTTATCATCATTGGTTCGTGCAAAGTTCCTCTGTTTGGCCGACACACCACTCCCATTTCACCACCACACCCCACAGGCAGTGTGTTTAATGTGTATCTTTGCATATGAAATATATTCTTGTGATAGTCCTCTTTGTACATGTATTTTACTTACACAAATTCTTAGACTTTTTTTCACATTTTAATCTCTGAAATCTGTATCCATCTTACAATCAACAATATGTATAGTTTAATTAGCAGAGTTTTTTCTTTCTCAGTGGTGCATAAAATGATGGTGCATCGTACAATGGATCATGTGATGGTTAAGGTTGTGTGTCAACTTGGCTGGGCCCTGATTCTCAGGGGTTTGGTAGTTAAGATGTAGTTTGGCATTTGTATGATGATGTGATCACTTCCATGATGAGATTTGATATAACATGATCACCTCCATGATGGAATCTGCTGTGAGTAGCCAATCAGTTGAAAGGGGGTTTCCTTGGGTGTGTGGACTGCATCAAATATAAATGGACATTGTAGCAAGGCTTGGGGGCTTTTGCTCACTCTGGATCCTGCAGCTAGCTCCTGTTCATCTGACCTCTGGTTTTTGGGACGAGCCAGCAGCTTATCTGCAGTCTTGCCTGCCAATCTTAGGATTCGTGGATCTTTGCAGCCTCTGAGCAAGAACCCTGCTCTCTGACCTGCCGATCTGGGGTTCAGCAGCCCATGTGACTACATGAATCAGGAGGAGCCTCTATCCTGACCCACGGACTTGGGACATTCCAGCCCCTACAACCATGTGAGCCATTTCCTTGATATAAATCTCTGCATGAATTTATATGCTTTACTGGTTTTACTTCTCTAGAGAATCCAGCCTAAGTCAGATGATATTTAGATTTGATGAAATATGATATATATCATGTTCTATTTTTACTTTTTTATCACCCAGCACCAGTTTGTTATGACTATGCATGTTGCCATGTACACATCAAATCTGTTGCTTCTAATTGTTGCGAATTACTTCACCACAATCTATCTATCCATCCCCAAAGGCTGCCAGGTTGGCTTCAACTTCCTGCCACCACTAGCAATGCTGGAATAAGCGTCCTTGTACATACCCCTGTGAAACATTGTCCAAGTTTCACTGGGATAGTACATCTAGGAGTAAAACTTCTGGGTCATGATGTTTGTGTATATTAATTTGACTAAGTCCAGCCATATTGCTGTCCAGAATGGCTACACAGTCTGTTTCTACCAGCAGTGCATGAGGGTCCTGTGTGCCCACATCCCTGCCAGCACTTGGCATTATCCAGCTTTCTCATTTGACATTGGAGAAAATAAAAGCTTGCATGGGTGGACTCTCTTCCCTTTTATCAAGAAGAAGTACATGTAGTGAGGGATAGCAGAGCCTGGACTACGCCAAGATGCCTTTATGGCCATATAAATGTTCCATGTGGTTTCTCAATCAGCATTTCTTCAGTTACTTAAGAATGTCCTTTGGCCTCTCTGGCTATCAGTGTCCTCATCCCTTAAATAAAGAGGCAGTGTATGATGATTTCCAGTGTTCTTTCCAAATTTATAATCCTCCAACTCTGACTACACTTTAGTCCATCGCTAGCAGTTGCCTCTGATGGCATCCACTTGTCTTTGTGGGCTTCAAGATGTTGGAAGTGATTGATTCTTTTGTGCCTTTTCATCTAAGTGGCAAGAAAGCATAAAGGAATAACCAAGTACCCACACTTAACACTACCCCCTTCCATATGAACCTCCTCTCCTAACCTTTCTCCCTCAACTGAGACAACTCAGGAAATAAAAGACAAGGTCCTTGGTGCACTTCTGTAAAGCCCAAGGGGATGTTCCGTTAGGCTTTGTTCCGGTCATTTCAGTGTTTTTATTTCCCCTGTGCTGGTGAGGAATGCATCACGTCTTTTCACTAAGGCAAAATCCAAACACGGAAATGATATCACCCAAGCAAGGGGAAGCCAAGGGTCTACTCTAAGCCATTTCTTGTATAAGGGTAGAAAACTGACATATAAAGTAGGAGGTTGATTTGAGAGCTTTTACAGCTAAAAGCTCACTCTCCACTTATTTTTCTCTCCACTGGATGAGACTCTGCAGCTCCGCTGGCTTACAGCCAGTGAAGTGAAATGACTGTTGGTGCATGTTCCTAGATACCAGCTTCACCAAGATTCACTTCTGATGGCTCCCTAAGGAAGAACAGCCGTTCGTGGGCCTCACAGATGAGTTTGGAGGTTGGTTTCCACCAGCAATCTCCATCTTCAAAATCCTTCAGTCCCTTCCCATGTCACGTTCTTGTCAGGTTTCCAGACCTCAGGGACCCGGACAGAGGCTATATTATTGGCTGAGTTTCAGCTCCTCTCATCAGGAAGAAAGTGATAAAGTCCACCGCTAGCTATGGAGGAAAATGACAGAAATAACACAGATCTGGTGTCTCTTTGTCTCTCTCTCAAGCCCATAGACAGTGAAATTTGTGAGACCTGGAGCTTCACGGGACTGCCTTATTTTTGCAGGTCTCACAAGTTTTCCACCTTTGACAGCGTGCTGTCTTACAGTTTTCTATCACTCATTTTAGTGGAAAATATTTGGGTTTTCCTTCTCCGACAGATTTCCGCCTTACACAGGTTCTGACTTTTACAGGTTTTACTGTAATTCCATTTTGAACGTTCATGTCTTAGTTTCTTAGTGCTGCTATAACAGAAATACTACAAGTGGGTGGCTTTAACAAGCAAAAATGTATTTTCTCACAGTTTAGAGGGCTAGAGTCCGAATTCAGGGCACCAGCTCTAAGGAAAAGCTCTCTCTGTGGGCTGGAAAAACCCTTGTCTCAGCATCTCCAGCCTCAGCGTTCCTCGTTCCTAAGCAGTCTCCATGTGGCATCTATCTTCCCCATTTGTGTTTGCTTGTCTCTGTGCCTAATCTCCTCCTTTTATGTCTCAAAACTGATCAGGCTTAAGACAGCCTACACTGATATGACCTCGTTAACAAAGAAAACCCTATTCCCAAACACGATTAAATTCACAAGTATAGGGGTTAGGATTCCAACACATATTTTGGAGGGACACAATTCAATCCATGACAACTTAGTACACTTCTGTCTATTCCAACATTTCAAAGTGAACGGTAAGGATTGTTACTGAAGGGCAGTCAGAAGGACATACACGAATGTGCTGTCTCGTGTAATCCACACACCTTGGCATCCTCCACAAAGGACACTCAGCTGGTTATTTTGCCTTCTGCGTGAGGTGTCCCAGCGGGTGGGCCAGCTGGCAGCAGCAGGATTTAATCCTCTCCCCTCAACAGCCAAGTTGAGAGATTTATTCTACTCTGCTGTGACCCATGTTTGCTCATTAAGAAGAGCTGCTTTGCCAGTTCACATCAGCCCTTCTGGGACTTGGATGAGAAATCCACTGTCAGCCCACGTGGAACATCACTTTGGCTTAGCAGTAGGGTTAGGGTTCAGAGTCCAATGCAGGGTCACAGCTAGGACACTGGGGCCCTGCCCAGCTCAGGCCTGTAGGGGAGTTCTCTGGTCTGGGGCTTATTGCTTCTTTTTAGAACTTTGACTTACAGCGTGTTATAGCAGAAAGAGCAGTACACAGGAAATCCTGACTTTATCATGCTAATTGAGATAGATAAACGTTACATCCAGCCTCACATCAGTTCAGACCTGGTTTATTCTGAAAGAGGTTTGGGGGGAAAAGATTTTCTGATCTATAAAGCTCTTTTAGATTTGGGATTGTGGTCCTACTTAATGGAGAAAGCAAACTAAGCCTTTGACACAAGAAAGACGTAGACTCAAATCCCATCAGTATTACCTTGGTGAATGAAATGTCTTAACCTGCTCTGCATTTGTTTCCTCATCTGTAAAACTGACTGGTTTCCAGTTGTCATCAAGTCGATACCGACTCATGGCCACCCCATGTGTCAGAGCTGAAATGTCCTCCACAGAGTTTTCTTTCAATGGTTGATTTTTTGGAAGTAGATCACCAGGCCTTTCTTCCAAGGCACCTCTGGGTGGACTCAAAACTCCAACCTCTTGGTTAGCAGCTGAGTGCCTTAACCATTTGCACCACCCAAAGACTCCGTAAAATGAAGGTAACTAGAACAACCCTGCAGCATTATTTGAAAGATCAAATGAGCTATTTCATGTGAAGTACCTGGCACTGGGTAAGTAAAGAGAAGAAACAAACAAGGAGGTAACTACAATTTTTAGGATCTGTGGAGGAATGCAGGGATAAATTAGAAAAATGCAATATGAAGAGAAACAAGAAACTTAAATTTGGGGAGGGGTGAACTACAATGGAAAACCTTAACTTGAGAGCAGGAGGGAGCAGGGGAAAAAAGAATCTGGAAGATGGAAACTTGGCAGTAGGCTGAGTGGGTCCAGGGAAAGCTGGGGCCTCAAAGCTAGGTGTCTAGAGCATAGCAGGAGATTGGCCAGTTGGAGGCAGATGGTGAGCAGACGGTTCAGCTAGGAAAGGTTGAAAACCAGCATGGGCACCTGCTGGTTAGGCCTGCAAAGAACTAGTCCATGTGTCCTACAGCATCAAGCGAGTCTTTCCAACAGGACCACCTGAGTCTTACTCACCTGGATACGTCTTTATCCCAAGATTTCCTTGCACTTCGAACCAAGTGACTAAATTCATGTAACACCAAAGCCCCGAAAGAGAAACAAGAAGTAAACTATAACAGCTGGTATTCAGTGCATGCTCACCTAAGGTGCCTAAGCATAGGCTAAGGCACTTCCATCTATCCTGTCCTTAACCTCTCCTAACAACACTGTGAGGTACACGTTATCTTCCCCATACTATATAGATAAGGAAACTGAGGCTCAGAGAAGATAAATGATTGTCACACAGATAATAAGTGGAAGAACTGGAATTCACCTCTAATCTGACTGACCGCAAGAATCATGCTCCTAACCACGGTGATAGGCTTTCTTCCTGCTGCTAAACAAGGAACAGCAGTCACAGAGTTTATATGAGAAATTCCTAAGCTCTCAGATATTGGAAATGGAAGCTCCAGCAGCAGAGCATCTGTAGGAAGGACCTTGGGCCACTCCACCACACTGCCTCCTCTTCACTGTGTCCCGTCTCTGGGATGACATCCACTAGGTACAGTGTCCAGAACTCATAGAGCTTTCAGGGGCCTGTGAAAATGTTTTAATTTATTTTTAAATCACGAGAAAATAAATGAGTTTAATTTCTACCAATGCAGTACCCATTGCCATCGAGTTGATTCTGAGTCATAGTGACCCTATAGGACAGAGTAGAACTGCCCCGTAGGGTTTCCAAGGAGGGGCTGGTAGATTCAAACTGTTGACCTTTTGGTTAGCAGGTGAACGCTTAACCACTGTGCCACCAGGGCTCTACCAATGCAGTAGTAAAATGTAATTTTTAATACTTTTTTATGGAGGAAGGGGCCCACAAAAGCAAAGGACCTAAAGGGTCCATGGAAATCATAATGCCAGGTGTATGCTGTGTGATCGCAGTCCTTGAATAGCAAGGCACCCACCCCTTTCATTCATTTGGAGAGTTGTATCATTCTAGAAACCCTTAAACAGGAAACTTGCTTCTCTTGGCGGTCTATTCTTTTTAGCTAACACAAAAGTTGATACAAACATGTCCAAATACTCAGATACACAGATGTGAACAGATAGTTACAGCTCAAAATACACAAGCTGCACTGATCAAAAGAACAGAAGACAACAAATACAGGCAAGGTTGTGGAGAGGTTGCAACTCTTCTACACTACTGGTGAGAATGTAAAATGGTACAACCACTGTGGAAAACAGTATGGTGCTTCCTTAAAAGGCTAGAAATAGAAATACCATATGATCCAGCAATTCCACTCTTAAGTATATATCCTAGGGCAATAAGAGCCACAATAAGAATAGACATATGCATACCCATGTTCACTGCAGCATTATTCACAATAGGAAAAAGATAGAAACAATCTAAGTACTCATCAACAGATGAATGGATAAACAAACTGTGGTACATACATGCAATGGAATACCACGCAATTATAAGCAATCCATGAAACATCTCTTAACATGGATGAATCTGGAGGACACTTTGCTGAGTGAAATAAGTCAGTCACAAAAGGACAAATGTTGTATGAGACCACTATTATGAATAGTCAAGAAAAGGTTTACACACAGAAAGAAACATTTTTTGATGGTTATCAAGGATAGGAGGGGTAGGGAAGGAAAATCACTAACTAGAGAGTAGACACATTAACTTTGGTGCAGAGAAAGGCAGTACACAATATGGGGGAAGTCAGCACAACATGACCAAGGCAAGGGAAGACACTGAGAGGCACACAAGAATAAAAGACAATGATGGTAAATACTATAATGGTAAATCCTGCAACAACAGTAATAACAAACAATCATTTATGAGTGGATACATAGGTAGACATGTATGCTGAGTAGGTGTGGGAGGGCGTATGGGAGTACACCCACGTGCAAGTATAGGTTTAGCTGTAGATATTTCTGCATACATATCTGTATGTGCTGCATGTATATTCATATATATATAATAGAGCACACAGCGGGCACAGTCACAGAAACATCCTAAACATAACCAAACACCTCATGGGACTGAGTTACCGGGCTTAAAGGTTAAGGGCCATAGTCTCAGGGGACATCTAGGTCAATTGGCATAGTTCATAAAGACAATGTTCTACATCCTACTTTGGTGAGTAGTGTCTGAGGGCTTAAAAGCTTGTGAGTGGCCATCTAAGATACAACTATTGGTGCCGTTCCATCTGGAGCAAAGGAGAGTGAAGAAAACCAAAGACTCAAGGTAACAATTAGTCCAAAGGACTAATGGACCACAGGAATCACAGCCTCCACTAGCCTGAGATCAGAGGAACTAGATGGTGCCCAGCTACCACTATTAACCACTCTGACAAGGAAAACAATAGAAGGTCCCAGGTAGAGTGGGAAAAAGTAGAACAAAATTCAATTTCATAAAAAAGATCATGTTTACTGGTCCAGGAGAGACTGGAAGAACCCCTGAGACCATGGCCTTCTCTAACTTGGAACTCAAGCCATTCCCAGAGATTACCTTTCAGCCAAATAATAGACAGGCCTATAAAATAAACAGTAACATCCATGAGGAAAGTGCTTCTTAGAACCATCATCTATTTGAGACCAAACAGGAAACATGTGCCCAAAAGCAAAGATGAGAAGATAGGAAGGAGCAGGAAAACCAGACAAATGGAAAAGGGGAACTCAGTGCAGTGTTGATACGTTGCAGAAATTGCAAACAACGTCATGAAACAATTTGTGTATAAACTATTGAATGGGAAACTAATTTGCTCTGTAAACCTTCACATAAAGCATGCATACACACACAAATACACAAACTATACCCAAGTCTTGTATACCCCAACCTGTCTATGGGCATAAATTCACAAGCATCAGGGGGCAGGCCTGGTAACTTCACTGCAAACATATTCACCAAAATACACACACACACACACACACACACACACACACACACACACACTCCCCTAACAATTCAACAAACAGACAAGGAGCCAAGATGATCAAATTACCATCCCATGAACAGTTAAAAAGAGAAAAAGCCCAGATTTGGAGGCCAAGGTAGGTAGATAAAGGGGTAAGCAAGAGGGGGAAAAAGGATAAAGCTGTGCAAATTGAGCCAATGCGTTTATTATTATTTTTTTCAAAGTCACTAATGGTGGCTCTCAGTGTTTCCCCAATTAGGTGTCCCCTGCTCCCTTTCAGGGGTTCCAGATATGCACAACTTGGCAATAACATCAGATTTGCTTTCTTACGGCCCAGAGAATTGAGTTGGGAGTTGAGAGCCTCAGATAAGGGGAAGGGGTAGAAGCTTTGTGAGGGGCTCCATGGTTAAAAACAAGTTCAGAAACAGCTGAAAAGCCAGAGAAGAAACTATCTCATTAACTGGACCCCTTTCACCTCTCTCCTTTTCCATTCTGCCCACAATTCTCCTCACTCCACAGAACGTACCCAGGCAAAATAGCTGAAAGAAAGGGATTATCAGCCCTGTTATTCAAAGCCAAGTTATTGTTGGTTAATTGGAGGTGAAAATGTGAGGCAACCTCTGGGCAAAGGTACCTATGAGTCCTGCCTCTTTGGAATCAAATCACAAACCCACACTGAAAGGAAGCCTGAGACCCCAATAGGGTCACTACAAAATTCACTGAACTCCTGGGAGATTTGGGTGCTTTGATCCACTGAGTCATTCCACAAAGATGTAATGCCACTACTTATTGAAATAATAATACCAAAAATAATCATAATAAGTGATAACTGTGTGCCTGACACTGTGCTAATACTTTACCTATTGTTACAGATTGAATAACATCATGATAAATGGCGAAGACACTGAAGCTGTCCAGCATGTCATTCTTCTTGGATCAACAATCAATGCCCATGGAAGCAGCAGTCAAGAAATCAAATGACCTATTGCACTGGGCAAATCTGCTGCAAAAAACCTCTTTAAGGTGTTAAAAAGCAGAGATGTCACTTTGGTGACTAAGGTGCATCTGACCTAAGCCCTGGTATTTTCAATAGTTTCATATACATGTAAAAGCTGGACAATGAAAAAGGAAGACAGAAGAAGAATTGACGAATTCAAATTGTGGTGCTGGGAAAGAATATTGAATATAGTGTGGAGTGCCAGAAGAACGAACAAACCTGTCTTGGAGGAAGTACAGCCAGGATGCTCTTTAGAGGGGAGGATGGCGAGACTTGGTCTCACTTACTTTGGACATGTCATCAGAAGGGGCCAATCACTGGGGAAAGACATAATGCTTGGTGTCTGAGTCTTCTAGTGCTGCTATAACAGAAATACTACAAGTGGACAGCTTTAACAAAGAGAAGTTCATTCTCTTACAGTCTAGTAAGCTAGAAGTCCATATTCAGGGGCCCAGCTCCAGGAGAAGGCATTCTTTCTGTGGGCTCTGCAGGAAGGCCCTTTTCGTCAATCTTCCCTTGGTCTAGGAGCTTCTCCAGGCAGGAACCCCAGGTCCAAAGATGTGCTCTGCTCCCAGTGCTGCTTTCTTTGTGGTATGAGGTACCCTCCCTCCATCTCTCTGCTAGATTGTTTTATTATTTATTTATTTATTTAGATTCTTTTATATCTCAAAAGAGATTGATTTAAGACACAATCTAATCTTGTAGATTGAGTCCTACCTCTTTAACATAGCTGCCTTTAATCCTGCCTTTTTAACATCATACAGGTAGAATTTATAACACATAGGAAAGTCACATCAGGTGACAAAATGGTGGACAATAACACCTGGTAAAGTAGAAGGTCAGAGAAAAAGAGGGAAACCCTCAATGAGATGGATTGATACAGTGGCTGCAACAATGGGCTCAAGCATAACAACGATTGTGGAGCTGGCACAGGACCAGGCAATGTTTTATTCTATTATATATAGAGTTGCTATGAGTTGGAGCTGACTCAATGGCACCTAACAGCAACTTGGACTCAATTATGTCCCTCTAAAATATGTGTTGTGAGTCTTAACCCCTATACCTGTGGGATAATCCCATTTGGGAATAGGGTTTTCTTTATGTTAATGAGGCCATATCAGTGTGCAGTGTGTCTTCAACTAATCACTTTTGAGATATCAAAAGAGTAGATTGGGCACAGAAGCAAGCAAGCACAAATGGGGGAAAGATAGATACCACATGCACGTTTCCAGGGAACACTGAGAAGAACACTGGAGAAGCTCAGACAAGGATTTTCCCCCAGAGCAGACCAAGCCTTTCCACAGAGTCAATGCCCTGAATTCAGACTTCTAGTCTCTAAACTGTGAGAAAATAAATTTCTGTTCATTAAAGACACCCACTTGTGGCATTTCTGTTATAGCAGCACTAAGAGACTTTTGTTGTTGTTGTGTGCTGTGGATTCAATTCTGACACATAATTCACAAGAGTAAAACTACCCCATAGGGTTTTCTTGGCTTTAATCTTGAAGGATTGTCTTAGGTATCTAGTGCTGCCATAACAGAAATACCACAAGCGGATGGCTTTAACAAACAGAAATTTATTCTCTCACAGTTTAAGAGGCTTGAAGTCCAAATTTAGGGCACCAGCTCCAGAGGAAGTCTTTCTCTCTCTGTCAGTTCTGAGGGAAGGCCCTTGTCATTAATTTTCCTCTTGTCTAGGAGTGTCTCAGCACAGGGACCCCAGGTCCAAAGGACATGCTCTGCTCCTGGCACTACTTTCTTGGTGGTACGAGGTCCCTGTCTCTCTACTCGCTTCTCTACTTTTATCCCTTATAAGATAAAAGGTGACGCAGCTCACATCCCAGGGAAACTCTCCTTACATCTGATCAGGGCTGTGACCTGAATAAGGGTGTTGCATCCTACCCTAATCCTCTTTAACATAACCTAATCTTGCCTCATATAACCACAGGCAGAAATTAGGATTTACAACACATAGGAAAATTACATCAGGTCACAAAATGGAAGACAACCACACAATACTGGGAATCATGGCCTAGCCAAGTTGACACAAATTTTAGGCGGACACAGTTCAATCCATAACAAAGATTAAAACCATTTGATCGCCAGGTCTTTTTTCTTCAGAACTGCTGGGTAGATTTGAACCACCAACCTTAGCAGCCAGCACTTAACCGTGTGTGCCACCAGGCCTCCTTACTAAGAGACTGAGACACTTATAGTTAAAAAAAAAACAAAAACAGTTGCTATCAAGTCAGTTCTGACTCATTGTGACCCCACGTGTTTCAGAGTAAAACTGTACTCCGTAGGGTTTTCAATGGCTGATTTTTTTCCAGAAGTAGATTTCCAGGCTTGTCTTACAAGGCACCTCTGGGTAAACTTGAACCCCTCAACCTTTCAGTTAGCAGCAGAGCACGTCAACTGCTTGCACAACCCAGGGACTTCTTGCCTATATTAATCTCATTGAATCCTCAACAGCAACGGCTTTGATTTTTTTTTTTTTTTAATCTTCACAGCTCCATGAAGTAGGGACTGTTCTTATGCCCATTTTACAGAGAAAGAAACTGAAGCTTGGAGACATTAAATAATTTACCCAAGTTCTCATAGCTGGTAAGTAGCTCAGCTCTGTCATCACTGTGCACTTTACATCCTGTCTTTTTCATTGTTATTTGTTATTTAGGGTTTTCCCAAATTTTAATGACTAGAAATAATATGACAATGTATTTTTTGTTCATAAAGCTTTTCTCTTATTTTTGATGATTTTTTTCAAATACATTCCCAGGAGCAAAATATCTGGATCAAATGAATTAAATATTTTTTGACTCTATTTATTGCCAAATTAGATCTTTAAAGGCTTTGCTAATTTACATGGTGAACAACAGCACGAGGGCATACCTTTTGTCTCATATCCTTCCCAACGCGGTCTGTTTACTGCTGAGGTTTGGCCACTCTGGCCACCGTTCCGCGTTCAAGGGCAGAGGTTCTGGGGGATTCCACTACAGTGGCCAGTAGCATTCCCAGGCAACGGACATGCTACATTATAATAGGTTTCAGGAAGGCATATTACTTTCCAGCAGGTCTCCCATCTACTGGCCAGCACCTGTAATTCTACCATTGGGAACTGTCTTCCCGTCATCTAGTGCTGCTGTACCAGAAATACCACAAGTGGATGGGTTTAACAAAGAGAAATTTATTTTCTCACAGTCTAGTAGGCTAGAAGTCCAAATTCAGAGCATCAGCTCCAGGGGAAGCCTTTCTCTCTCTGTCGGCTCTGGAGGAAGGTCTTCTTGTCAATCTTCCCCTGGACTAGGAGCTTCTCAGTGCAGGAACCCAGGGTCTAAAGGATGCGCTCTGCTCCTGCTGCTTCTTTCTTGGTGGTATGAGGTCCCCAACTCTCAGCTTGCTTCCCTTTCCTTTTATCTCTTGTAAGATAAAAGGTCGTGCAGGCCACACCCCAGGGAAACTCCTTTTACATTGAATCAGGGATGTGACCTTAATAGGGGTGTTAGAATCCCACTTTAATCCTCTTTAACATAAAATTACAATCACAAAATGGAGGACAACCACACAATACTGGGAATCATGGCCCAGTCAAATTGATACACACATTTTTGGGGGGACATAATTCAAATCCATGACAGGAACACATCCTTTTGGCGTTAGGCCGAGAGTTTTGTTCTAATGCCCTCTGGAAGAAGTTATCTGTACATGGTTATCAGTGTTTGTGCTCTGCTGTGAAGACAAGGAACCAGACTGAAGGAAAGGAAGCAGGGGACAGTGATTGGAGTGCTGGGGGGGAGAGACTGGGAGCCAAGAAGGTGAAGGTCCTTTCCCTTCCCATCTAGCCAAGGGTTCACTCTGCTTTTGCTCTTCAGTGCTACTGTGTGCAAAGGAAGTATTCATTCATTTGCCCATTCATTCACTCAACAATTATTTAGAGTGTTTACTACGATGTAGACAGCTTTCTAGATGCTGGAGCAGGACAGATACATCAGTGATGAAAAGCAATGCTGTGCCCTAGAGAGGGACAGGTACATCAGCGATGAAAAGCAGTGCTGTGCCCTGATGAAGCTGACATTCTAGCGAGACGAGACAGACAATCAATACATAAATAACAATAAGATGTCAGGAATAATAATAACAAATGCTATAAAGCATGGTCTCTAAAGAGGAAAGTTGTCAGGAGCCAGAGTCTCTTCCTGCGCTGAGGGTGGATAATCTGTAGGCTCAAGATCTGGGGCCTATGGATGGGACAGGGGCTACGTCCAGTAAAGAAAAATGACAGGCAACGAAGTCATTATCAAACAGGGCAGTTTTCTGACTCTTATTAGAAAACACCCCTGTCCCCCTTCACTCCCCCAACAAAGACCCCTGATTTGAGGCACAAGCCCTTCACTATGAGAATGTGACAGATGTGTCTCCATACAGTGCTGTCTTTTTACATCAGGGGCAGTGGTGGAAGGGGTGGGAAGCCCCGAGAGTCAAGGGTCACCCTAACCGCTGCAAGGCTCAGGCCAGGTCCTTCAACGCTCTGCACAGGGCTCAGTTAAGCCATGCAAAGAATAAGGAGTTTAGACTCTGGAAGGAAGTTCTCTGCCATTCCTTTTCCTACCCTAGCCTGCATTTCTTCCCCTGAGCCTTCCAAGGTCACAGCAGGATTAACCCATCAGCTCAACTGGGCCAGGAGAGAGAGGGAGGCAGGCAGGCGGAGAAAGCATCAAGGACACCACACTCCAGTGATCACTGGAGAGGGTCCATTCACGGCCAACGACGCCTGGGAGGAGCCTTGGACTCAATCAGCAAAGGAGGTTCCTGCTGCAGCAACAATGGGAATCCAAGCCTCACTCTGCAATCCAGACACAGCTCTGTGGTCTTCTTGAGACCTGACCCCACTGGCTACCCCAGTGTGTGCCACACCCACCCACTCACACACAGGATTCCAGGTCTCCAGGAGGAAGGGGAGGCAAAGACAAAGCACCTGAGGAATTGGGCTAAAACCAATATGATTGAACACTACATTTGGCCTCTTTTAACACTACATTTTAGGCCATACTCTAGGAATACTTAGAGTCTAAATTTGTTAAGTTAAGATATTTTTTACATTTAATAACCAAGGAGCACTCTGATGGGATTCAAAGTGAAGTTCTTACGGGGATGGATTCTGCATAAAACCTTCAGGGTCTACGGTTCCTTGAGTTTCTCATCCTATCATAGCAGTTGCAACACTTTGTACCATGCCTTTCCACAGAGCACCTAGGTAGGCACACTTTTTGTTTCTAATATTCGGAAATCCCTCTAGTAAAGTAGGTTGAGATTATACATAGCCCCATTGTACAGGTGGGAAAACTGAGGTTATGTCTCTTATGGCTGCTTAGTGTGTCCACAGTATGGCCACTGTAATCCCTGGGCCAGATTCGTCAATAGGCATGATCACTGTCCCTGCAATGACGGAGGTTGTCACCACCCTTCTATAAGTAAATTCAAGGAGGACAGGCAATTAGGATGCCACACAATAGGCAGTAAGTTTACTGGACATAGCTACCACTCTCTGTGCTAATCTGAATGTGTCTATCAGATGCTGAAAGTCTCTGGAAGATTACACTGTTATTAGGATGACTCACAAAATTAAATAATTACATGCTTTGGTTTTGTTTGGTCCTCACATGTTTTTCTTCATGTGATCTTCTCCTGCCCTGTGCTATCATAAATTGCATCTTCCTGAAGACGAGTCAGAAGGAGTTGGAGTTCATGAGTGTGTTTGTCGCCTTTAACTGATGGGCACTATCTCTAAAGAAGAGCCAGGATACTGCTGTCTATGCTGAGATCTTCCACAAGACGTTATCAATATTAGCGTAAATATTTCTGTGCTGAAACGTTGAGCATAAAAATGAAAAGAAGATTCCTGCGGGCGAAGAATACAGTTTATTAGTTTATTACGTTCAGTTATTTCTCCCCAAGGAGTGAGCAAGAGATGAAAGGCTGAAAATCACTGGTGGGCTGTCATGACCAGTAAATGACATGATACCTGTGCCCGTGAGCAGAAGGTGTTCTTTCTCGAGTTCAGCTCTTTTCCTTTTCTGTGCTTCACTCCCTGCTTGGGATTTCCTCTTGCTCCGCTAACCAGGCACCTCTGACCACTTGGTCCAGGTCCCACCCTGTGGTGCTTCCCTGAGCAGCACCCTTGAGACCAAGCGTGCTTCCTCTTCCTTCACAATTCTTTCCCCACACTGGGTCCTGAAATTACAGTCCAGGTGTTACGTTGAATACTGTCAGGCATCCTTCCCATTGCAGAGGGCATTGGGGGCAGAGGGCCCTTTACACAGCACTCTTTCAGTCACCTTGTGGAGACCCCATCCCACCCTCACACAGAGAGCCAGGCCCTTGCACAGGCTCATGAGTGGAGCAAAGCAAGCTGCTGCAATCGTAAACTGTTTTAAAGCTCTTTGTGGGGAAAGATCTTGTGGTGGGTCCTGTGGCCTCCTAATAGTTATCCTCCCACCCTCCCACTGTCAGACCGTCAAGAAAGGGGCCGTGTCCTCCAGCTGCTGGAAGACTCCAGTGGGATGGGGGCCCATGGCTGGGACAGGTATGCTCAGGTGCAGTCTCAGGCTCGCAGCAGGCTCTGAGAGTTCACCTTGTGAGCCTTGAAAGTATTAAAGCATATCTTTTGGGGCATCTTGACGTGGCAGATGCGGGTAAGTGAGCCATGGTGCCTTTGCCAGAGTAAGAAAACAAACAAAAAAGTCTGAGATCATTGCCAAAAGCAAAGGAATGGCCGTTGTCTTTGAAGAGGGTCTTCTGTTGCACCCAGAAAGGGCAAGCTCAGCCTATGACACAGCAATGCAGAGAAGGTTCACTGACAGCCTGGACCTCAAAGACTCATCGCAGTCCTGCAGGCTAGGATCCTGACACTCCCGAGTCCCATCAGTGGCGTAGCATCCCCATCCCCCAGGTGCTTACCAAGCCTGGGAAGTCTGGGGGAAGAATTGTCCTTTGTGCACGAAGATATTTCACACACACACACACACACACACACACAATTTCAGTTTGCTAATTTACCCTGAAAAACACAACGAACACATAATAGTGCTGGTCATTCACTTTGGCCTGATCAGCACATTCCTTCAGAATGAAGGGAGTAAACTGAGCTTAAGGAATGTCTGTCAGTTAAGCAGCCTTCCCCAAGTGGCTGGTCTGGCCAGGGAAGTCTCTGTCCAGGATGGTGCCTGGGTGGACTTACCAACCAATGCTTGCCTCCTTTTTCTTACACTTATGGCTGATCACTTAGCCTCACCCATCCACTCCCATCACACACGTTCTGTTGGGAGGCCTTCTGCAAACAGCATGCGGGCACTTGGTTGGGAATGGGCACTGTCCTGCTGCTTCCCTGAGGTCTCTCCCAGTTCATCTTGACTGGCATTCTAGGTATCCCCAAGCCCTTGACTCACACATTTAGGGACGATTTCCTGGTTTCCTTCTATAGATGGCTAACTGCATCCGTGGTATATGGATCTTATTATTTAAGAGCAAACTGTGTTTCCAAGGTCTTAGGACAGATCTTGCTGTTGCCTCCAGGTCCTGTGAGGTCTTCTAAGCCTCTGATCTGCTGGTAGGAGCGAACTCTCCAGAGATCACAGCTCCTGGGTGGCAGAGACAGACGGTGAATGGGAGGATCCATCTATTAGGTCCGCTCTGAGTCAGCCGCTCACCCTCAGCCCTTCAGCTAAGCCAGCTCTGGTAGCCTGCCGACATTGCACTTGAGCTGGGATGAGCCTTGGCTGAGCCGCCCAACAGCTTTCTGCACAACAGAAGAATCCAATGAGAGGCGAAAGCAGCTGCAAAGGAGTGTGAGCTGAAACATTAGTGACCATGCCCCCAGCTAGGACGGGGGCATAAGTTTAGGGGCCCCCCTCTCTGGGTCAGCCGGTTAGTTGCGGCTTTCACGATGGTCCCAGCTCAGCGTCTCCAGGAGCCTCAGCCTGCCAGGCACAGAGCGTGGGCGTGGGGTGAGGGAAAGATGAAGACTACACAGCTCATGCGCTCTGGGAACTCACAGTCCCGAGAAGGCGGGAACGTTAGCCTGCTGGCAAGCTGTCCTGGGATAAGTTATGGGATAGTGACTGGCAAGCAGGAGAAGGAGCGTTTGGGTGACCCGGGGGGGAATTCAACCTCGAAGGCCTTCCTGCAAGCACAAGGCTGTTTTCCTGTTCAGGGAGCACCAAGCCCCTGCTTCCTCCGCCCCGCTGCCCTCGCCTCCCGGCTCGTGGAATCGTGGCATCGCCGTGTCTGAGGACGGTGGCGGCTGCTGGACAAGTCACCTCCGCCCCACCCCACGTGCAGAGCACACTTACACTCCCTGAAAAAAACGGGATTTGGGGACTGAGCTCAAGTTTGGGCTGATGTATTTATTTATTTTTAAGAGGTTAAAGAGCGAAAACGTAATTGAATATGAATGTGCCTGGATGCTCAATTTTAAGGCATAAGGATTTTGTTCCTTTTTTTTAATGTACATATCCCATTAGACTGAAAACCTGGGGCTAGAAACTTTGGACTAGTAACCAACAGGTTTAAAAAGCTCAGAGATGGTGCCCTGGTTTTAGATGAAATAAATTCCAAAACCAAGTGAAATGTCCTAAGAACAGGTCTCCCTACAGATTTTCTTGTTCATGAAATGATAATCCAGCCTAGTACCAATTCAACAAAAGTTTACAGTAAAATCTGCAAAAGCTGGAAGCTATGTAAGGCAGAAACCTGTCAGTGGAAAACGCAAATATTTTCCACTAAGAGGGCGCCATATAAAGTGGGGACTGTACCCTGACAAAGGCAGAAAACTTGTGAGACCTGGAAAAACAAGGCGTGTTCCGACTCTCACAGGATTCTCTGTATTACATACCAGACACCATAGTTAGCCCAGGAGATACTCAG
This sequence comes from Trichechus manatus latirostris, assembly GCF_000243295.1. Lineage (NCBI taxonomy): Eukaryota > Metazoa > Chordata > Mammalia > Sirenia > Trichechidae > Trichechus > Trichechus manatus. The sequence goes on along the minus strand of NW_004443962.1, from coordinate 21,116,577 downwards.
CAAGACACAGTTTCAGTCCTCAGTTCCGTGATGTTTCTTCAAAACGAAACGCATGGCTTCCTGAAGGGCCTGCCAGAAGGGAGAATCAGTGTACGCTTCTCAGACTAGAGCGCCTAGTTTAATCTCAGATGTTTGCTGTGTTCCTTCTAAGCACCAGGAACCTTACGCATATATTTCACTTAATCATTGCAGTCACCCCACGAGCTCACACTCGTCAGCCCATTTTATGAATGGGACCTTCATGGCATAGCTATGAAGAGTAAAGGCTCTAGTGTCAGACTGTCTGGATTAAATCCAAACTCCACCAATAATCAGCTGCGAGACCTTGGGCGGATTGCCTTAAGTTCCTCATCTGTAAAATGGGACTGATTGTTGTACATCACAGGTTGCTGTGTTAATCAGATGAGATAATGTATACAAAGCCCTTAGCCCCGGGTCTGGCATGTACTAAGAACTCAATGGATGTTATTTAGAGTTACCCAAAATGAGAAAAATCAAGACTCCAAAAGCTTAAGTCACTTGCCCAAGATCTCACGGTTAGTAATTAGAAAAATTTAAACTCTGGTCTTTCCAAATCCAAAGCACATGTGCCTGTGTTGTACCACATCATTCCATTATTTACACTCATATAATTGCCCTTAAGACTGCATTAATCTCCTGAAATGTGGGTCAGGCAGTTCTCAGGCACCGCTGAAGGAAAGCAAGGAATCACGTATCGGCAGGCTGTGACGGAGCCACCGGTAAGGGAGTCACTCCATTTTCAAAACTGGTCAAAACAGACCCACAAAGATGCGTACAGTGTAAGAAGGGGGAGATGTTACTTAACAGTTTTTGATCACCTTCCATTAAATCGGAAACCCTGGTGGCGTAGTGGTTAAGAACTACAGCTGCTGCCCAATAGGTTGGCAGTTCGAATCCACCAGGCACTCCTTGGAAACTGTATGGGGCAGTTCTATTCTGTCCCATAGGGTCGCTATGAGTCAGAATTGAGTTGACTGACAGCAGTGGGTTTTTTACTATTAAATCACTGTGACCTATCAGGTTCTGTGCTCGGCACTTTGCTTGTGTTTTCTCGTTTAATCCTCACAGTCTGTGGAGGGATTTGTTCTCCTCATTTTACTGAGGAGGAAACTAAGGTTCAAAGAGAAGGTTAAGAGGCATTGCCAGGGAAACGGTGAATCTCTGAAACAGAAATTAGGTTGGAAACAGCCTTTTCCCACCGAACAATATAATCTCCTTTAATTTCTTTTTTTAAGTCCAGCGTTTTTTTCCAGATCATCAGAGTTATAAGTCGTCGTAATAGAAAATTTGGAAAGTACTGAAAAGTATAAAAGAGGAGGAAAAGCAAACCATGATCCTATCCCCCAGCCAACCACTTTAGGACACTCCTTCAGTTGTCGCCTCTGCCTTTGTCATTACATCCTCGAGATCATTCTACACACACAATTTTGCGATGTAGTTTTTTTTTAAGAGACTAAGAATGGATTCAGCAGGCATTTCTAGTTATTGTAACAGAATCTTCCTTGTTATATGAACTCAGAAAATGATAATAGGTGGCACTTATTGACTATTCTATAAGTCTGGCACTGTTCAAAAAGGGTTTTAATTTAAGTATCTCTTTTAATTCAACCCTGTGAAGTAGGTACCATAAAATCAAATGAAGTCCCTGGGTGGTACAAACAATTAACAAACTCACTACTAACCAAAAGTTGGAGGTTTGAATCCACATAGAGATACCTTGGAAGAAAGGCCTGGAGATCTCCTGCCGAAAAATCAGTCATTGAAAACTCTATGGAGCACAGTTCTACTCTGACACACGTGGGTTGCCACGAGTCAGAATCAACTCTATGGTAACTGGTTTTGTATAATCAAATAATCAGAATATTTATTTAACTAGCACTCTACTCTTTAAGAGAAAAGGTAAAAGACAATAAATAAACTCCTAGTTCTAATTTATTTTGAAAAGCCAAACGAACCACTGCCGCGTTGTGGGCTGTGGTTACCATGAATTCCTGGCTGTCTCCCACTCCTTTGCCATCTGCAGCACAATGAGGACTGGTGTCCTGCTGATAGCCACAATGATTATTCACACATCACAGATTAAAGGGCATTTAATCACCCTGCCTCTGCTATGTAAATGTGCAGGTAAACCCGGTGAGATGGAGTCAGTTCCCACTCATAGTGACCTTGTGTACAACAGAACGAAATACTGCCTGGTCCTGCCATCCTCACAATCGTTGCTGTGCTTGAGCCCATTGTTGCAGCCACTGTGTGTACCTAGGATAAAATGTCTGGGTCCAGAAGCATATGTTCAGCTTTATTAGACACTGCTGAACAGTTTTCAAAGTGACTGACCAATTCATATCCCAAGAACAATACTGAGAGTTCACATTCTCTACATCCTCACCAGAACATGTGGCGCTCCATGTTACATTGTGTTTTTATGATTACGGTGGGGAAGGGGGCAGTGAAGCCGTGGGGCAGCAGGGCTATTCCAGAGAAGGCTTCTCATTAGGCAGAGACGTCTTCTGGATAACCAAAGACCTTAAGTCATGCCTTCAGGATCCAGGGCCAGGTGCTTGAAGTGGGACCACACTGTGCCTACCCTTGACTGTGCCTGGGTAGGCCAGGACTTGGGCAGCCTGGATTACAGGGCCACTCAGTGACCATCAGAAACAGGAAATGAACCACATCGCCCTGATGGGACCAGGATCACTTTCCGCATTTAGTCATTTTTGCAGGGTCTACTGTAGCCTTCTTGTCTCGGGTTTCCCAACGTCAGGCCTGCATTTCCTGCAGCCGTCAGGAATTTACCGGACTAACCAAAGACTACAGGGAAAATGGTAGCTGGATTGCCTTTGGATAATCTAAAATTCTCCTCCATGTAATCAGAACAAAAACCAGTTGCCATGGAGTCGACTCTGACTCATGACAACCCTGTGTGTGTCAGAGCAGAACCGTGCTCCATAGGGTTTTCAATGGCTAATTTTTTAGAAGTAGATCTCCAGGACTTTCTTCCAAGGTGCCTCTGGGTAGACTCGAACCTCCAACCTTTCGTTTAGCATTCAAGCACATTAACCACATGGTCCCTAAGCGTCTAGAGGGGAGAGGCAAGAGGAGACTCGGGCTTCAGAGATGCTAAAGGTCAGGAGTAGACTTTTGGGTTTTCTGCTTTATATTTTTAAAGACCTGGTCTGTGTTTTGACAACAGAACTTGCTAATAGCCAACAACTTGAGTTGCTGCTTCCAGTTCTCTGTTTTAAATAAGGAAATTCAGCCGGTATTAATGGGAGGAGCTGCAAATGACTTCCCTGGTTGGGAGTGCCTGCTTGTTTTTCCTTGTGCCTGGGCATGCTGAGGTCTCTCTCACAGACTCCCACATCTGAGGAGAGAGCCCAAGGGAGTCCTCAATCTGTATATTTGTGTGGCGTGTGTGTATAAGAGGGTGTTCAAGTACCAAAGTGGATAGGTAACTGAGGGTGAAAAGAGGAATTCTATTGCAAGAATTTAAATATACCACTTCTCATACATTCATTTGACAAATCTTTACTGAGTACTTACTATGAGAAGTGGAGTCCCCGTGTGCTGTAAACAGTTAACACACTTGGCTGCTAACCAAAAGGTTGGAGATATGAGTCCATCTGGAAGTGCCTCAGAAGAAAGTCCTGGCTATCTGCTTCTGAAAAATCAGACATCGAAAACCCTATGAAGCACAGTTCTGCTCTGACACACATAGGGGCACCATGAGTTGGAATTGACTTGATAGCAACTGGTGGTACTGTGCGAAGCACTGTTCTATTGCTGTGAGATCTGCTAAGATTTCTAAAAGATCGACCCTAGTTCTTCCCCTTTCATAGGCTTACCTTCTGGTGGGAATGACAAAAGATACACAAGTCACCAACAGTGGGAAATAACACAGGATTAGATGCTTTTGATACTGATGACAGGTACTGTAGTAATCCAGAGGACATCAAGGAAAATAAAATATTTGAAGTGGGCCTTAAAGTCTGGAATTCATCAGGTGGAAAGGGCCAAGATGTTCTAGAAATGCTACGAGCAAATATCCAAAGGCAAGAAAAGGCACAGCATGCCAGAAGTTGCAAGCCAACCAGTTTACTTGGGGAGAATTTACATGGGAAAGTGGATTGAAATGAAAATGGATACTAGGGATCAGGCTGTATAGGGTATTGAATGCCAAGTTCAGTTGACCTAGACATATACTGATGGGAAAGTGTTAGTGAGTGACCTCCCCAAAGTCTTGGAAATGCAGGAGATACAGGATGGTTTTTCACTCTCAAAACAGTTGCCAAGCCAGCAAGATACGACTATACCCTAAGGAAAAGAATTCTTGTAGAATTTGACAAAGTTGTAAAAAGAACATAACCTCCAAAACAAAAGATAACTCTTTCAGTTCAACCAATTAAGAAAAGTTAATTAGATTATGCTTGTTTTTTCACCATGGCCCAGCAAAAATGTCATCATAGCCATTAATATGGTTAATTCCTTCTAATTCCAACTCCAAGGTCACCAAGGAGCCTTATGAATATCATAATGGGTCTATGGGAGAAGGCATCAGAGGCCCCCTTAGTGCAGAAGCTGCCACCCTGGCCTTGTACATTGTCCACTGGCCTTTGTTAGCATGAATCACTGTCTTTAGTCAGATAAGCTCTTAGGATGTTGGCCAGATCACATTTCTGAGCCTTCAAAGCTTAAGACAAAATCCTAAACACTGGTGAATTTACCAAGGCAAATGACCCCCTTCTAGAATCCAAACTGGGCAGTTCACCTGCTTTCCTTCTGTACCTCCTTAAAAAAACAGTTGCCATAGATTCGATTCCGACTCATAGTGACTCTATAGGACAGAGTAGAACTGCCCCATAGTGTTTCCAAGGACAGGCTGGTGGATTTTAATTGCTGACCTTTGGGTTAGTAGCCTGAGCTCTTAACCACTGTGCCACCAGCGCTCCAAATAAGAGGATCTGCACTGGCTGGGAATTGAACCCAGGTCAGCTACTTAGAATGCAGCTATGTGCACCACTATACCACCACCAACCGTACCTCATTAAGGAGTATCTAATCCTTCCAAATACCCACCATTCTGGTTAGTGGAAAAGTTCAGCTAATAGAGAGTTACTGTGTATCATATATGTAAACCACCAAGAAGTGAATAGAATAAGATAGCCTTCCACTAAAGTGACCCTAAATATTTACATTTTTAATGATTCAAGAACTACTTGACTAAAAGACATATTCAGAATATATTAGAACCCCTAAAACACAATAGAAAGCAAACAACTCAATGGAAAAAAATTGGTAAAATAATTGAACAGACACTTCACCAAAGAGGATATCTGGATGGAAATAAGCACATGAAACTTTGTCAAACAACATTAACCATTACCCGATGCCATCAGTTCTGACTCATAGCGACCCTACAGGACAAAGTAGAACTGCGCCATAGGTTTTCCAAGGAGCAGCTGGTGGATTTGAACTGCCGACCTTTTGGTTAGTACTTAACCACTGAGCAAACAGGGCTCCCATTAGCCATTAGGAAAATGCAAATTAAAACCATGATGAGATGCCAGTACACACTTATTACAAAGGCTAAAATAAAAAATAGGAACAATACCAAGCACTGCCAAGGATAGAGCAACTGAAGCAACCACACATTACTGGTGGGAATGCAAAATGGTTAAGCCACTTTGGACAATTGTTTGACAGTTTCTCAAAAAGTTAAACACACATAAACTACATGACCCAGCAATCCCACTCCTATGTATTTACCCTAGAGAAATGAAAACTTATGTTCACACAGAAGCCTGTACACAAATGTTTATAGCAGTCCAGTCATAATCACCAAAAACTTGAAACAACCCAAATGTCCTTCAATAGGAAAATGGACAAACAAAATTTACTTCAGAATTTTACAGAACTTTGAGGGGAATGTTATGATCAATTGCCATGAGGTAACACTGCAGGAGGGAAATGGACATATTTCCTGTTTACTGAGATTCCAGATAAGGTGAGGGTTTTATACCACTGCCAACATAAGGAAAAGTGTAAGCACCACTAGAAAATTGTGAATTGGTTTTTGCACTAGCCACACTGTGTTTGATGAGTGTCTTTGTGGTGTTTACGTGTGTACTATTGAGAAAGGATGCAGACTGTGAAGGAGGAGAGAGTGAGGTATGTGGATGGCAGGAGCAAAAGAAGGTCTTCATGCCGAAGAGATGGAAGAGACTGTGCTCATCAACATCAACTTCAAACCAGGACCAAAGGGAAGCAAGAGCGTGCGTGCACGTGCGAGTGCATGTGTATGTGTGCATGTGTGTGTTCAGGTGCGTGCGTGTGTTCATGTGTGTGCATGTGCGTGTGTTCGTGTGTGTGCGTGTGTTCGTGTGTGTGCGTGTGTGTGTTCATGTGTGTGCGTGTCTGTGTTCGTGTGTGTTCATGTGTGTGCGTGCGTGTTCGTGTATGTGTGTACGTGTGTGTGCGTGTGTGTGTTCATGTGTGTGCATATGTGCGTGTGTGCTTGTGTGTTCATGTGTGTATGTGTGTTCCTGTGTGTGTTCCTGTGTGTGTGTGTTCCTGTGTGTGTGTGTTCCTGTGTGTGTTTGTGTGTGTGCGTGTGTGTTCATTTGGAGGGCCCGGGGCTTTGAGCAAAATTTTTAAAAATTCATACTCAAGATCATTAAGTGATTTTTTTTTTTAAACTAGTCTCTTTGGAGGACAAAAACCTATATCTATATTTAGATAGGAGTCCTTAGGTGGTGCAAACGGTTAACATGATCAGCTGCTAACCAAAATGTTGGAAATTCCAGTCCACCCAGAGGTACCTGGAAGAAAGTTCTGACGATCTGCTTCTGAAAAATCGGCCATTGAAAACACTATGGAGCACAGATCTACTCTGACACACATGGGGTCGCCGTGAGTCAGCGTCGACTCGAGGGCACCTGGTTTTTTATTTAGATAAATGCAAATGAGCAGGCAGAACCGGCAGAATGGGAGGCAGCACCAGAGGAAACTTCATCTACATCTTTCTTCCGCAAGGCTGTGTCCTTTGCTGTCCTGTGTGCTCAGGATCATGGTTCACCTCCACCCGTCCTGCCAATGCATCAGCCACTGAATCTGTAAGTTAGTGACCACTGCTGGCGCAGCAAAATTTCTTGAGCTGCAAATCTACCTCCAGGTTCCAAACTTTGTTTAATCAGGGGTGCAAAAGCCATGAACTGAATTAAATGAGACACAAATTTACCAGCAGGTGGCAACAGAGATAATTGTGTCTCCCTGAAAGATTAAACTTGTATTATTTTATAAACCAGAGATGGGAGACTTCAAAACCTGATTGGGCCCCAGCTCAAGCGTTCGCTGCCTCACACTAGCATTGTATGAGATGCAGTTATTCAAGCCAGAAACATAGTAAACTTTCCTTTGCTGGGCTGCTATTATGCTCCATTTTCTAAGAACTCCTCTGAAGAGTTTTTCTTTTTTTTTTTTTAGTTGAAGAATTGGAAATAATGGCAAAATCATGTACAGTCCCATAAATTAGATTTACTTGGGGTGAAGGGAGGCTCAAAAACATACAATAAAAGCTCCTTTCCAATATAATCTCCTGGCAGTATTAAATGAGTCCAGCCCAAACTCTCAAAGAACAAAGATGAAGCAATTAGACCACTTTTGAATGTCAAAGCGATCTGTATTAGGTTCCTAAGTGAATTTCTCAAATCTTCGTTAATTCCTTCCACGCATCAGGAGACCCTTAGACTTTTTAGGAAAAAGTAAACTATTTATTTGCTCATGCTAATTTTAAAGACCAGTGGTGACAGAGCAGTTGGCTCTGAGCTCATGTTCCAAGCAAACAGCGGAGTGTTGCAATAACATTTTACCGGACTGTTCTCAGCCTAGAACTTTACAGAAGGTTCTCATCGCTTCCTGTTTTCAACTTTCTGATTCTCTGATTCTCTCCTTGTCATGGACTGAATTGTGTCCCGCAAAATACGTGTCAACTTGCCTAGGCCATGATTCCCAGTATTGCGTGATTGTCCACCATTTTGTGATCTGAAGTGATTTTTCCCTATGTACTGTAAATCCTATCTCCATGATGTTAATGAGGCAGGATTACCGGGCAGTTATGTTAATGAGTCGGGACTCAATCTACAAGATTAAGTTGTGTTTTAAGCTAATCTCTTTTGAGATATAAAAGAGAGAAGTGAGCAGAGAGACATGCAGACCTCATACCACCAAGAAAGAAGAGCCAGGAGAATAGCACATCCTTTGCACCCAGGGTCCCTGCACTGAGAAGCTCCTCAGCTGGGGAAGATTGATGACAAGGACCTTCCTCCAGAGTCAACAGAGATAGAAAGCCTCCCCCAGAGCCGGCACCCTGAATTTGGACTTCTAGCCTCCTAGACTGAGAGAGAATAAATTTCTCTTTGTTAAAGCCACCCTCTTGTGGTGTTTCTGTTATAGCAGCACTAGATGACTGAGATACTCCTCCTGGGTAGGTTCCTCTAACTCCTGGTCTCATCCTCCACCATCCCTCTGTTCTCCTGTGCTCCACCCCCCATTGCATTTCCCAGTCTCATCTCTCTCCCTCTTAACTGAAGCGGAATTTGGAATACATAAATAAAAAAAAAAATCACTGTATTTCATGGCCTTAAATTTAAAGATTGACTCAATTCCATGGTATTTCTTTTAAAAAAAACAAATAAATTATATACTTTTTAAAGTATTTAACTTTTTTTAAAAATAAGTAAACAGATTTGTATGATTCAAAATTCGAAAAGTACAAAAGGGTAGAAATTCTCTTTCTTACCCCTTCCCCCAGCCGAACAGTTCTCTCTGGAAACATTGAATGCTACTAGTTTCTGATGAACACTTCCAGAAATATTCTATGAGTATACAAGCAATAGTTAACACATCTCCTTTATTCTTCTTGTTTTTACACAAATGATAGCATACTTTACACAACAGCTCCTTGCTGGTTTATTGTTGTTTGTTTGTTTACTTAGATATATATCTTGGCAACCATTTCACATCAATCTCTAAAGAGATTTCTTGTTCTTTTTTATAGCTGCAAAGTATTACATGGTATGGATGGTCCAGGAGTTATTTACCTAGACCGTGGCAGATAGTAAGGATGTCTCCAATGTTTTGCTATTACAAACACTTCTGCCATAATAACCTTGTTCATATGTCATTTTGCACATATGGGCGTATGTCTGAAGGATAAATTCCTACAAGTAGAATTACTGGATCAAAGTGTACGTGCATTTTTAAATTTAGCAAAGACTGCAAAACTGTTTTCCATAGAAGTTGTACCCCAGAGATGGGAGGTTGGCTCTCTCCCTTCACGCTCATCACCCAACCCTCCTTGTTGCTCTATTTCAGAATTCTGGCTATTCTTACGTGTTTTTCTTTCTCAATGAACTTTAGAAGTAGCTTTAATTCCAAAAAATATCATATAGGATTTTTTCTTGGAATTTCATTAAATGTATAGATTATATTAGGGAGAATGTTGTTTGTTGTTGTTAGGTGCTGTCGAGTTAGCTCTGACTCAAAGTGACCCCATGTACAACAGAGACAGCTTGAGCCCATTGTTGCATCCACTGTGTCAGTCCCTCTGGTTGAGGGTCTTCCTCTTTTTCCCTGACCCTCCACTTTACCAAGCATGATGTCTTCTCTAGGAACTGGTCCCTCCTGATAACATGTCCAAAGTATGTGAGATGTAGCCTCACCATCCTTGCTTCCAAGGAGCATTCTGGTTGTAATTCTTCTAAGACAGCTTTGTTCACTCTTCTGGCAGTCCATATTAGACCAAGAATATTCAAGAATATTCAGTATTAAAGAATATTCAAGAACATTCAATATTCTTCGCCAACACCACAATTCAAAGGCATCAATTCTTCTTTGGTCTTCCTTATTAATTGTCCAGCTTTTGCATGCATATGAGGCGATTGAAAACACCATGGCTTGGGTCAGGCGCACCCTAGTCTTCCAAGTGACATCTTTGCTTTTCAGCATTTTAAAGAGATCTTTTGCAGCAGATTTGCTCAATGCAATGCATCTTTTGACTTCTTGACTGCTGTTTCCATGGGTGTTGATTGTGGATCCAAGTAAAATGAAATCCTTGACAACCTCAATCTTTTCTCCGTTTATCATGATGTTGCTTATTGGTCCAGTTGTGAGAATTTTTGTTTTCTTTATTAGGGAGAATAGATGTCTTTATAATGTTAAGTCTCTTTACAGTATTAAGTCTTCCTAGCCAAGAGCATAATATGCTTTCCATTTGCTAAAGAATTCACTTCTATGCTCAGTAGCAATTGAATATTTTCTTCATACAGAGATTACACATTTCTTCTTATTTCTTTATTTCCCGGTGTTTTTATTATTGTTGCTGCTATTGTAAATGAGGTCTTTCTTTTTTTTTTCTAGTTCTTCTAAGTGGTTGTTGTTATATATATGAAAGCTTTGATTTCTGTTCCCGGTTTGCACCTCACCACCTTAAAAGATTTTCATAGTATTTAAAATAGAGTCACTTAGGTTTTCCAGACATACAATCATATCATCACTCAGTAATGATAACTGTATCTCCTTCTGTCCATTTTATATACCTATAATTTCTTTATTTTGTTCAATGTATTGACCAGAACAATGCTATAAATAGAGGTAAATCTAGATATCTTTCTCTTACTTCTGAATTTAAAGGGGATGTTTCTAGAGTTTCCCCATAATAATGGTTTTGGGTTGATAAATAAATTAGTCATATTAAGAAAAGATGGATACTTCTATATTCGTTGATTTGTTTTTAATTTGTTTGTGGTATTTCTGAAAATTAACAAATCTTTTTGACTTCTATGGAGAAGGTCATACGCTTTTTTTCCTTAGATTTATTGATAGGGTGGATTATGTGTACATCTTCCTATTATTGAACCATGTGTATATTCCTGATGGATACCACACTTGAGGATAGTGTATTACTCTTTTACTGTGATAGTGTATTCACTTGCTAATATTTTCTTTTGGACATGAGTATTGATATTAATTAATGAGATTGGCCTATAGTGTGTTTATATGTGTTAAGTTTTGGTATCAGTGTTTTCTTAGAGATCTTCTTCTTTTTCTATGCTCTGGAAGAATTGAAAGGGTATTGAAATGATCTATTCCTGATGGTTTAGTAGAATTTCCTGTGAATTTTGAGAAAGGTAATCTCTTTATGTTTCTTTTAATTCCCCCTATATTTGCAGTGGAAACCCTGGTGGCGTAGTGGTTAAGAGTTCTGCTGCTAATCAAAAGGTCAGTAGTTCGAATCCACCCGGCACTGCTTGGAAACCCTATGGGGCAGTTCTGCCCTGTCCTATGGGGTCGCTGTTGACTGTATGGCAATGGGTTTTTTTGGTTTGGTATTTGCAGTTATTGTCTCCTTTATAATTTCTTATTTTATGTATTTGTGGTTTTTCTTCATTAAGTTAACTATATTATTTTTTCCCTTCAACGACTCAGCTCTTGGATTTACTCATTCTATTCTTTTTTTTTTTTTTTTAAATAATGTTTTATTGTTTTATTGGTGAAAGTTTACACAGCAAGTTAGGTTCCCATTTGACAATTTCTACTCATATTGTTCAGAGACATTAGTTTTATTTTTCAGGATAAGTCAATATTCTCTTTAATTGTGTTGTGGTTGTTCCATTTCCAGTGCTCTAGTTTCCCTGCCCCTTTGTCTTCTCATCTTTGCTTTAGAGTAATTGTTGACCTTTTGGTCTCATATAAATGGTTTTCTAATGGCAGATTGTACTCACAGATAATATCCTTTATTTTGTCTACCAATTGGTTATTTTGTTAAAAGGTTACCTTAGCGGATAGTTTAGGTTCAAGGTTTAAAGAGTGCCTCAGGGTGATAGTCTTTGGGAGTCCTCTAGTCTCAGCTGGTCCAGTAAGTCTGGACTTTTTAAGAATTTGAGTTCTGTTCTGTGTTTTTCTCCCATTCTATCAGAGTCCACATATTGTGTCTCTGATCAGAACAGTAGGTAGTGGCAGCAGGTACCATCTAGTTCTTCTATCTCAGGATAGATAAGGCTGTCATTCTATTCTTTGTATTTGTTAGTTATTTAGTTAAATTTCTGCTTTTATTTTCATTAATTTCTACTTCCCACTTTCTTTAGGTTTATTATTTTCATTACTATCATTCAGTTATTCTTTAAAACTCTTTGAGTTTGATGTTACTTCTTTTATTTTTAACCTCTTTGCTTATTATTCTACATCATAAGGCTACGAATTTTCCTCTGAGCACTGCTTTAATTGCATCCAATAGATTCTGATATGTAGTTATTTCTAAATTCATTTTTGGCAGAGAATTGAATCATTATTCTTGATTCAGGGTACACTTTTATCATTTGTCAGTGCATAGCTCTTTTTTTTAATTACTTCTCTTTTTAGTTTGTCAGTTTTTTAAAATGTCATAACACTCATGTGCCCAACACAATTTTGAACATAACCTGCATCTACCTATATGATTCTTCCCATATCCTCCCTCTGCCTCTCTCTGCTCAGTCCCACTAACCAGAGAGAAACATCATCTTGATTTTTTGTCCTTCATTCCCTTACTTTCCTTTTTATATAGTTTTATAGCATCTATCTCTGAATATTTTTAATATATTTTTATTTTAGTTTTTTAGATGTTATTATTCTGCTATGAATATTTTGTAATTTTGATTTTTAATTCCTCTTTGACCCAAGAGTTGTTTGAAAAGGAACTTTGTTCCCCCCACCCCCACCCCCAGGTGTTAAATATTCAGCTTTTGTTTTCTTGTTTTATTATTAAGATCTAGTTTTATTGCATCATGATTAGACAATGTTCTCTGCTCTGTTTCTACAGTTTGAAATTAATTGAGGTTTTTCTTTGGCTTAAAATACAGTCAATTGTTGTGAATGCTCCATAGCACATGAAAAGATAGCATAGTGTCTGGTATAGGGTTTGATACATATCAATAAGCTCTGTCCCATTAATTGTATTATTTAGGTCTTCTATATCTTACTTTTTTGTTTCTATTTAATCTGTCATGAACTGAGAGAATGTAGTTATAATTTCCTGCTACTGAATTATTCTTTTCCCTTTTTCACTGTATCTTCTGTGGTTTTTGCTTTATGATTGTTGATTTTGTGTTGATTGATACTATAACTTTTAAAACTTGCTACTTGTTAAAACTTATTATAATGTTAAGACATTAAAAAGTACAATTCTTTGGCTTCCTTAAGCTTTTACTTTTCTAATGGTAAAATAGTGGCACATCCTCTCTGTATCATTACATTTTCTGGTATAACTCTGCCCATCCTTTTATCCTTACCCATTCTGATTCCTTTGTTTTAGGTAGGTCTCCTATACAGCCTTTAGTTGAGTTTTGCTTTGTGATCCAATCTGAAAGTCTTTTCCTCATCTTTGACTTCTCTGTAAATATCAATGATTATCATATTATTATTGAGAGCCCTTGATATTAATTTTTGAAATCTTTCTTACCTTTTAAAAAGGGCAAATTGCTGAGTAATTATGGACCAGATACTGTAAGTGTTAAGAGTCCATAAGTTACCTCCAAAATGCACTAAAATCCTTACAACCCTAAGAAAAACTAGTGTTGCTTGCAGCTATCCCAACACTGGCATCCTCCAAAAAATCTCAGATAAACTAGCTACAAGCCAACCATATGAGCATAGCACACCCTTTTCTTTTCAGGATTACATGATTTATGTGAATCAAAGAATTGAAATCAGTAAGAGTCTCTCCAGCAACAGAGAAGTAAACTAAGATTTCCTATTACCTAATTCAGAGACACCTAGCTAGCACTTACTTGGCCATTTCTAAATAGAAGAAACTTCTACTTCCTCCAGTAGGGGTAACTGCCTTGCATAATTGTAAATGACTAGTAAGAAAATGAGGGCAACAAAAGGTCCTAACTGAGACAAGACCCAGATTGTTCTCTAGCATTGATAATTCAACTGCTCATGCCCTTACCACCTACCAACAGCTTTTTGTTTTTGTTTTGACTTTGATTACCAATATTTACCAACTCATTATGCACTTGGGTCTACACAGAGCTAGAGAGCAGGTGCAGCAGGGATGGGCTCTGTCGTAGAGGAGGGCTTGGCACTGCTCCTCATGGGTGCTGTGGATGCTGGCCTCCAAGGGTCAGAACAAGGATCTAAAGTAGCCTTAGGCATCCATCCATCCCACCCCTTCATGTCTTCACTTCTTCCCTCCACAGCCAAGCTGCATGGAGAAGAATACCAGATATGTAATTTGAAGAATATGAACAATTGCAATACTTTCAAACCGAACGCAAGAATACCTAGTCTGACCCTTAGTGTTTGGAATTTGTATAGTTCCCAAACTCCGGCATGAATGGAAACTTTTGGAATATAGGCTATGTAGGGACTGAAGCTAATCTCAGAATTCCTCTACGCAAATATATGAAGCATAAAACAAAAAAAAACCGTTGCCATATCCTAGCAACCCTATAGGACAGAGTAGAACTGCCCCATAGGGTTTCCAAGGAGTGACTGGTGAGTTCGAACTGCTTACCTTTTGGTTAGGAGCCAAGCTCTTAACCACTGTGCCACCAGGGCCCCTTATGAAGTGTACATCTTACCAAAAATGTGCCTCCCAAAGGGAAAAACAAGTATATTACCAGATTGTTGGTAAACTTCACTATTGGGAAGAATAAAACATAACTCAAAGGGAAAGTAAGCAAAAACATTTACTTGACCCTACGTAAAACCCGGAGACCCTGGTGGCGTAGTGGTTTTTTGGTTTTGGTACATAAACCTGTTGCCATCAAATCAATTCTGACTCACAGTGACCCTACACGACAGAGCAGAACTGCCCCATAGGGTTTCCAAGGAGTGGCTGGTAGATTCGAACTCCTGACCTTTTGGTTAGCAGCTGAGCACTTAACCACTGGGGCCGCCAGGGCTCCATAGCACTTAGTATTTTAAAAATCAGTTTAGAGGTAACAATCAGTTCATCCTAACCAAACACATCTTAGACGAGTCAGCATGACTCTGACATGAGGGTTAGGACTCAACAAACACAGAAAAGTTAGGAAGTTATCCAAGGCCACACAGCAGGCTAGAAGCTGAGCTGGGTTTAGAGTTGGAGCCCTTGACTCCTGGCCCTGTGTACAGACCACACTTACGGTAAACAAACTAGCTAGCAGCTAAATCAGTAAACGTGCCTGAAAACAACCCCTCGTGGCTGCCAAACTTGACCTCTTGGGCATAGTCAATCAGACAAGGAATCCAAAAGTCAGGGCCTTTTGCTCACACATCACCATGAGAACCCAGCCCTGAGAAGCTGTGCTCCAAGAAGCAGAGGACTGACTGCCTTCAGTGGTCATCACGGTGATTACCTGTTGAATTTGTATGACCCTCTTCAGTTTTTAAAGCACTTTTACGTGATGTATCCCAGACGCTTCTCATAGCGACACTGTGAGAGAGACTACAAAGCGTTATATTTTTTGTTTTGTTTTTAAGAAGCTGGTGAGTCAAGGAGGCCAGCAACCCAGTACTAGGAACTGAATCTGTCCAAATGAGTATGAGACAAATAAACAGATGCTCTGGTCTCTAGTTAAACATAGGAGGTGGTCCTTGAGGTCAGATCTAAGTAGGGCAGAGGGCATTACTCTCGAGGGGGACAAGGTGGAGCACACAGCATAGGTAAGGGAATTCTGCACCTCTTGCTTACTGGTGGATGGGAAGATCCAGTCTATGAGAGTCTAAGCTTAAGAAAATACCATGACTTTACTATTTTTGTATCCTCTGTATCTAGCACAGGACGTGGCATATAAAAGACACCCAGCAAACACTTGAAGAATGAATGAATGAATCATTTTCTGTACACCGCTTCCATTGTAATACTCCCTTTGGGTGGAGAATAAACAGTTACTAAGCACCTGTTAGGTTTATGGGAACCAGGTTACATGCTTTCAAGTAGGTCATTTAATTTGCAAAACACCACTGTAAAGATTAAGGAGCCAAATTTTGTTTTCTCTGTTCCTTACCACCAAAAAAAAAAAAAAAAAAAAACCATTGTCATTGAGTTGAATCATAGTGACCCTAGTTTAAATGCCTCTGACTGATTTTCAAAATCGTCCATGGTCTGGCCAATGCCTAAATTTATAACCCATCACTCCCATCATGCTCCATGTGTCCCAGTGCTCTTATTGTTCATTTTAGCCTTCTTCATCTGGTCTGGTATGCCCTCCTTTGCTCTCCTCTTTATCCAAATTCTTCCCATTCTTTAGGGCCCAGACCAAGTCCCATCTCCTCTATGGAGCCTTCCTTGACTACCTTGGCTCTCAATGATCAACTTTCCTTTTGGATTTCTTTAACCTAGAGAATCAACACCATATATTTTACACTCATTTTTTCCCGTGTTATTCAGTTATTTCATGTGCATGTGTTATTTGACTAATTGGATTATAAATTCTTTGAAGATGGGGTCTGTATTCAGTAGAGCACCTAGTACAGATAGGGGTTCATGTTGTCATTGTTGTTAGGCACTGTCAAGTTGGTTCCAACTCATAGAGACCCTATGTGCAACAGAATGGAACACTGCCCAGTCCTGTGCCATCTTCATGATCGTTGCTATGCTTGAGCTCCTTTTTGCAGCCACTGTGTCAATCTATCTAGTTGAGGGTCTTCTTCTTTTTCACTGACCCTCTACTTTACCAAGCATGATGTCCTTCTCCAGGGACTGAGCCCTCCTGATAATATGTTCAAAGTATGTGAGAAAAAGTCTCGCCATCCTCGCTTTTAAGGAGTATTCTGGCTGTACTTCCTCCAAGACAGACTTTTTCATTCTTCTAGTAGTCCATAGTATATTCAGTACTCTTCACCAACACCATAATTTAAAGGCATAAATTCTTCTGCATCTGTTTGTTGATACATCTCAATTGGTATTCCATTAATTCTTGGAGCCTTGTTTATTGCCAATGTCTTCAGTGCAGCTTGGACTTCTTCCTTCAGTATCATAGGTTCTTGACTATAATTTCCACAATCTGTTGGATTACCTTTCTTTGGAATAGGCATAAATATGGATCTCTTCCACTCAGTTGGCCAGGTAGCTGTCTTCCAAATTTCTTAGCATAAACGAGTGAGCACTTTCAGTGCTGCATCCGTTGGACGAATCACCTCAACTGGTCAATTCCTGGGGCCTTGTTTTTCGCCAATGCCTTCAGTGAAGCTTAGACTTCTCCCTTCAGTACCATCAGTTCTTGATCATATGCTACTTCCTGAAATGATTGAACATCGACCAATTATTTTTGCTACAGTGACTCTGTGTATATCTTCCATCTTTTTTTGATGCTTCCTGCATCATTCAGTATTTTGCCCATAGAATCCTTCACTATTGCACCTTGAGGCTTGAATTTTTCCTTCAGTTCTTTCAGCTTGAGAAATGCCAAGCATGTTCTTCATTTTTTGGTTTTCTAACTCCAGGTCTTTGCACATGTTGTTATAATATATTACTTTGTTTTCTTGAGCCACCCTTTGAAATCTTTTGTTTGGTTCTTTTACTTCCTCATTTCTTCTGGTTGCTTTAGCTATTCAACTTTCAAGAGCAAGTTTCATAGTCTCTTCTGACATCCATTTTGGTCTTTTCTTTCTTTCCTGTCTTTTTAATGACCTTTTGCTTTCTTCATGTATGATGTCCTCGATGTCATTCCACAACTCATCTGGTCTTTGGTCATTAGTGTTCAATGTGTCAAATCTATTTTTGAGATGGTCCTTAAATTCAGGCGGGATATACTCAAGGTCATACTTTGGCTTCTGTTGCCTTGCTCTAATTTTCTTCAGCTTCAGCCTGAACTTGCATATAAGCAATTGATGGTGTGCTCTGCAGTTGGCCCCTGGCCTTGTTCTGACTGATGATATTGAGCTTCTCCATCGTCTCTTTCCACAGATGCAGTCGATTTGATTCCTGTGTATTCCATCTGGCGAGGTCCACTTGTAGAGCTGCCACTTATGCTGTTGATAAAAGGTATTTGCAATGAAGAAGTCTTTGGTCTTGCAAAATTCTGTTATGCAATCTCCTGCATTGTTTCTATCACCAAGACCCATGCGGGAGCTCAGTAAGTAGATCTTCACTGATTGATTGATTAGTTTCAAACACAGGGCTGAAGAAACTGCCTATTATTTGCACTCTTTGAAAACTTTCTGGAAGATATGTAGTGTTAGGCGCATAGTTTGACTGAGGTGTTAAGAAAGTTCTTCCAACAACTTGTACAAAGAAAGGTCATGGAAGCTCCATAGACACATCCAAACTCCCTGAGGGACTGAACTGCTGAGAGGAGGGCTGTGGGGACCATGGTCTCAGGGAACATCTAGCTCAATTGGCATAACACAGTTTATAAAGAAAATGTTCTACCTTCTACATTGGTGAGTAGTATCTGGGGTCTTAAAAGCCTGTGAGCAGCCATCTAAGATACTCCACTCGTCTCACCCCTTCGGGAGCAAGGGTGAATAAAGAAAACAAGATACAAGGAAAAGATTAGTCCAAAGGACTAATGGACCACAACTACCACAGCCTCCACCAGACTGAATCCAGTACAACTACATGGTGCCCGACTACCACCACTGACTGCTCTGACCGGGATCACAACAGAAGGTCCCGGACAGAGCTGGAGAAAAATGTAGAACAAAATTCTAACTCACAAAAAAATGACCAGACTTACTGGTCTGACAGAGACTGGAGAAACCCCGAGAGTATGGCCCCCAGACACCCTTTTAGCTCAGTAATGAAGTCACTCCCGAGGTTCACCGTTCAGCCAAAGATTAGACAGCCCCATAAAACAAAACAAGACTAATGGGGCATAACAGTCCAGGGACAAGGACTAGAAGGCAGGAGGGGACTGGAAGGCTGGTACTAGGGAACCCAAGGTGGAGAAGGGACAGTGTTGACATGTCATGGGGTTGTTAACCATTGTCATAAAATAATATGTGTTTTGTTTAATGAGAAATTATTTGTTCTGTAAACCTTCATTTAAAGTACAATTAAAAAAAAAAAAAAGTTCTTCCAAACTCAGATGAGCCATCCTCCTGTTACTTCCTGTCTTATTTTTCTGCCTCTTTCACTATTTAACACGCTAACCTCCACCCAGGGTCCCTGGTCTCACCCTCCCAGTTATCTCAGACCTCCTGCACAATCAGTCTCCTCCAATCCTCTGTGAAGATAAAGCCAACTGATCACCTACACCTTATTGGTTTTAAGAGCTTAGTACTTGGCAAGAAGGAAGAAAGGCTAAGTTTACCATATGGGTTCCTTAAGAACGTCAGGCACGGTCAGAAGGCAGGGATGGAAAGCTCAAAGACAGCAATGTGAGCACAGGGGTTATATGCAGCACTGGGGAACTGAGGGCCTGGGGAAGAGTTTTGCTTACTTTGCAGTTTAGCCTGGGGCCTCAGTGCATCTCTGGGAACTTTCTCGAGGCAGATGATGTTGCCAACACCCAAGCTGGTATGTCAGGACTTGTTTACAAAATGCAAATAGCTTATTGCGGCTCAGCCCAGTGTTCCCAGTCTAGGCCAGTCTGCTCTCCTGGGGCTCAAGTCTGAGTCTCCTCATCCCTCCCTCTGGCAGAAAGAAGAGGGAAGAAAAAGAAGGACACGATCTGTACCAAATAACTTTCATGTGAGTCTCCCCCTAATGTAGCCTATCCATGTCCAATATGATTACTCAACAATTTATCAGGGAAATTTGGAACCCATCCACAAAGAAGGACAGCTGGCTGGCTTTTGTATGCCCAGAAACCTGACAAAGAGCACAGGAGAGGAGCTACAAGCTGTCAGAGGAGCGGGAATTATAGTGAACCACAGTGTCAGGAAGACTTTACAGAGAAAGAGAAAATGAATCAAGGCTTGAAAACTGAGCACGATTCAGTTATACAGTGAGAAGGTGGAAAAATTTCAAGTTCAGAATTTCAAGCTGAAACTAAACCAAACCTATTGCTGTTGAGTCAATTCTAACTTATGGCGACCCCATGTGTTACAGAGCAGAACCACTCCATATGGTTTTCTTGGCTGCAATCTTTATAGAAGCAGATCGCCAGGCTTTTCCTCTGTGGCACTGCTGGGTGGGTTCTAATCGCCAACCTTTAGGTTTGTAGTCAAGCACAAACCATTTGTGCCACCCAGGGACCCAGGGAGCAGAAAACCTAAGAGTGTGTTGGGAGCTGTATTAGCTTCCTGGGGCTATGTAACAAATTACCACAAACTGGATAACTTATAACAACAGAAATTCATTCTTTCGCAGTTCAGAAGGCCAGAATCTGAAATAAGCAGTGTTGGTTCCTTCTGGAGGCTGGGAGGGAGAACCTGTTTCACACCTCTCTCTTAGCTTCTGGGAGTTGCCGGCAATCCTTGGCATTTCTTGGCTTGTAGCTGCATCAGTCTAGTGTCTGCCTGCGTCATCACATGGCCTTCTTCCCTGCGCATGTTGCTTTATGTTCTCTCCTCTTCCTATAAGGACATCAGTCATTGGATTTAGGGCCCACCTTCATCCAGTGTGACTTCAGTTTAACTTGATTATATCTGCAAAGACTCTATTTCCAAATAAGGTCACATTAACAGATACCGCTAGTTAGAACTTAAACATATCTCTTTGGAGGACACAGTTCAATCCACACAGGAGCAAATGTGTGGAAGAATCAGACAGGATAGATCCACTGGGGGAAGTGAATGCACCATACAACAACCTCTAACAACCTTCAGCCTTCATGCAACATTCCAACTCCATCCATGATTATTTGGGAGTCTCTAGACTCCCAAATAGAACATTCCATGGTTGAGGGTAGATTAGGGAGTGCATAAAAAAACAATCTGCAAAGAATCTTGTAAAATCTCTCATGAAACATTTTAGACCAAATGGAGAAACCTCGATTAGAAGAAACTATGGTTAAATAAATTCATAGATGGTTTGATCACTGAACCAAAATTATACTCATCTCTTGGCCCCATATATGTCATTGCTCATGATTTTCCCCATCTCTGTGACTAGCCGTTCAACCAATGGAAGTGATAGTGTGTTCTTAAAAATAAGTCACCTCACACACAGAATCAGAGTGCCCCTAGAGTCTCGCATGGTATGAGTTGTCACAGTAGAGATATTTGTTGGCTTTAAAGGCAATCATAATGTCCTCCAAGACTCAAATGTAGGCCATGGTCTTATATGTTATATATAGAATCCCTGTGTAGTGCAAACAGTCAACTCAATCTGCCGCTAACGAAAAGATTGGAGGTTTCAGTCCACCCAGACTTGTTGTGGAAGAAAGACCAGGTGATCTACTTCCAAAAAAATTAGTCACTGAAAATTCTATGGAGCTCAGTTCTACTCTGACACAGATGGGGTCGTCATCAGTCAGAACCAACTCGACAACAACTGGTTTTGGTTTCATATGTTTCACATAGTGCTTTGGGACCCTTGTGTTCTCCACTTCTAGAGTAGTGACACCTTTTATTCAGATTGACATCTTGTATATGCTAGACCATTAAATAAATTAGTGTTTTCATTTAGAACAACTCATGTGGTAAGAATAAGAAATTCAAGTGCCAATGGCCCACATAATGACCCTGCCATTAAAAATATGAATTATGCTGTATTTTCCCACTAACATGCACTGACTAGCACAATTACAGTGATTGACCTCATGTAGCATTCTGTATAAAATGCATGCAAATGAAAAGAGCAGTGGAAAGGTTAAAAAAAAGACCGGTCATAGGATGGAAGGAAAGGTGGGAGACAAGTTTTACAATTCATCAAGACACAAATAGGTAATTATTGTTTACAAAAAGGTAGTGGATCCACCAAAAAATAAAAGGAACTTAAGAGGAAAGGACCCGGAGATATGGAACTCAATGGTCCAGCACACACAACTGCAAAATGCCCAGGCATTCTTTCTGTGACATCACTTAGAAAGGTTGGCAGGGCTTGAAGAATAAGGGGCACAGCAGCAGTCTGACCTGGAAGCCGAAGTAGGAAGACTTAAGGACTCTTGAAATCCTTTCTCTGCCCAGAGTTTTGTAATTTCTGGTTGAGTTAGTAAGATTAGGAGTTCTCACGAATCCTGGGAGTGAGTGAACTGTGAGTGATCTAGGGAAGTCTTAATTTCTAAAAGACAGATGTTTCCATGGGCAAAAGGAGGCTCCCCAGAGCTGGAATCTCCCAGTCTGAGGGGGTTGATTGTGATAGATTCTATCTGACAATTTGATTAGGAATTCTTTCCCAAAGGGAATAACATCCCTGCCTTTCTTTTTTTTAATGGAGAGCTGCCCATTTTTTCTCCTGAAGTCTTAAAGTAGTAGTAATAATTCTTAAAGGAAAGTTGCTAATTTTGTCAGCATAGGCTTTGAACTGTCTAAATCTGCTAACACAGAAGACCTGGCGTTGAGTTAATGAAGGTCAACATGTAGAATGAGGAGAAGAGCACAAGAGAAGACCCCTTGATATAATAAGGAGACCAGAGGCTTGTCTTTGTTACACAGTGTTGATGATGCGCGGCATGATGATATATGTACACTACAATGTACATGTAGTCCACAACTTAATGACAGATTTGAGTTGCAACAAACCACACTTACAACCGCCCGGTTTTTGTTTTCTTGTTTTTGGTACATCTTATCATTAGTAATATGTACTACACACAATGTTGCAGCATGTGATTTGCTGATGTTATCATTCTCAGATGTTCACTTGCAGATGTTCAATTCTATGATTTATTGTTCAAAACGCTGCCACATAGCAGGCTATGGGCTGGTCTACAATAAGTTGGTGCCGATGTCGGGAGTTGTAATGGATAGACAGTTCCAAGCATTTGATCAGGATAATATGATGGATGAGATTGGAGGAAAAATCATCCATATGGCAAGAACTCTGAATTTATAATTTGATATCACTGATGTGGAACAGCTTATAGATCACAAAGAAGAGGAATTGACAGAATAGGACTTAATGGATTTTGAAAAGGAAAGAAATCCTGAAGAAGAAAGAAAGAATGAGGAAGAGGATGGAGAGAAGTTGTCAAAAAAATTTTATAATGAAAGGATTAGTTGGAGTTTTTTTAAACTAAGTCAGTGGCTTCAGTTGCTTGAAAACATGGCCCCAAATGCTGACCACTTTGCTAAAGTCAACAGGCAGATGTGGAAAGCAGTGAGATGTTACCATGAAACATATGGGGGGAAAAAAGGACCACACAGACAACTCTCACTAATTTTCTGACTAGAAACGCCACCCCCATTCCTAGGGATAATCTAAATGATCCAGAACCTTCCACAAGTGACAAAATGCCAATGCCGTTCAACCCTTCTTCTTCGTTGGAGTAATTTTTATGATTTGTGTATTTTTTAATATATGTATGTATTAAAATATATCTGTAACTTTATATGTAATGTTTCCAACACCCAAAGACAAATAAAGATAGTGTTTATAAACATACTGATAATAAAAGGCAATAATAATGAAAACTTAAAAAAAAATGAGATATTCCACTTATGTCAGAACCGACTTACGACAGAGTCATCGGAACGGAACCTCTTCGTAAGTCGGGGACTGCCTGTAAAGAGTGGTGTCATAGGCTAGCAAGGCAGCCATTTGTTTCATACTGAGGGAGGGGAGTGAGTACTCACCATCAGAACAGGAGGGAAGGACACAGTTGAAAGGAGAGAGTTTCCATCTCACTGGCCATACTTGCCCCCTTTTGGGGCTCTACCCGAGTTCAAGGGTCTGTAGACCTTTATTACATACCTTGGACTTGCTGCATAACCAAGAGAAAGTCATCCATTAATCCAACCATAAATCCAAACACTGTTAAGTGTGGTCCACCATTTTCACACACTCACCAACCCCAATGGACAATGGATTCTAAAGGCAGCACTTAAGGTGAAAAAAAGGGGGGTGGGAGGTCTAATTAAAACAAATTTGGTAAATGCCCTAAATTGCCCATAAAGTACACTGTCATACTGTCTTTCAACAAACACAACATTGTCTTTTGGGTGTTTTCCTTCAGTTGGGTAGGCTTTTGTTGAAATGACCATGTTTTGTAAATAAATTCATACTCCTTCTTCTAATACACATCAGTTCATATTATGAGATACATCTGGGAACCAAAAGGGATGGAGGGGAGAGTAGATTCATATCGCTCATCTCTGCTCAGGTAGCACTATTGTTCGTTAAGCTGAATGATGGGCAACTCACCCTCACTATCGCTGTCTCTCTTTTTTTTTTTGTTTGCCTAATACATATCATTGAATTCACGTCAATAAAAATACATGGGTCTGAAATCCATGATTCATGGACACATACCCTCCAACTCACCTAAGAGCCTAAGTGAGTGCTAGAAATAAAAGTTAGGATTCTGACTTCCAAGGCTTTGGCCTCAGGACAAATGGACCTCTGGAAAATGCCTGCTGTTTGCTGCTGTCTGTCTAAATGTGTGCCCCAGATTACAGCACTAAATTATGACACTTCTTCCATTTGTGATACCTCCTCCTACCTACAAGTGCTCTTTACACAATTCTTGGATGAGGATTTTGGTCCAGAAGACCTTGAGAAAGAAGGAAATACAGTTTATGGAAGAGGAACTTGGACAATCTCAGACACATCTTTACTGTAACCTCCTGGATCTGGGAGAGAGAACGGGGTGTGGGGCGGGGGCAGAAGCATCAGCCTTGAATGTGCTCCAGCTCTAGACTTGCAGTCACCCCTTCTCTTCAAGCTCCACTTGGGCCAAAGTTTTAATCTTTCCAACTCTCTCTGTCCCTCATCATTCCCTGTTTATTCATCTTTTCCATTCCGTTGTCTCATTTTCTCCTTCTTTCTGATCGCCCCACTCTCTCCACACTCATATTCCCTTGCGTATCATCTTTCTGTTGAAGCCTGTACCGTGGCCCCTTTCCAAGAGCAGCAGGTCTGAGTCAGCTCCAGATGGAAATGAAGGCGGGCGTGGGGGTGGAGGGAGGCCAGGAGGGATAGAGGCTCTCCGATGCCCAGTGTATGCGGAGCACAGCCCTCCCTCAAGTTTCCCTCACTCTGCTCCTGCTCTCTCACTTTCTGCCTGGACAGCCCTCCATGCACAGGTATGTACAAGAGAAAGTCTAATCATCCCCCGCAGGCAAAGCCAGCCCTCCACCCCCAATCAGCAGCTGGTTCCCATTAGATGTTCTGAGCCCTATAAATAGTCTCTTTTCTCACTTATCTCTTATTATTTTTCCTTTCCCTTTCTCATATTCCCTGCCTCTGGATTCCCTCCTGGGAGGAGGACTAAATTAAAATGGAAGGCCTGCCAAACTTTGTATTAGCCATCTTGTCATGCCCCAGGCCTCTGGCAGAGCAGAACACAGAAATGA
The DNA here is from genome assembly GCF_000243295.1 of Trichechus manatus latirostris. Classification (NCBI taxonomy): domain Eukaryota; kingdom Metazoa; phylum Chordata; class Mammalia; order Sirenia; family Trichechidae; genus Trichechus; species Trichechus manatus. Next base: position 21,091,191 of record NW_004443962.1, on the reverse strand, counting down.
TGACTTCTTGACTGTCCTGTTTGCTGCCCCACACACAGAGGGCTGAGCCCCTGCCCGGAGAGCTGCTGGGCTCACCTCTCCACGTGCTCTTGACTGCAGCCCTGCTTAGCCTAGGCTGCTGAGGAGGTTGTGTTGTGCTGAGCACTATATGGTGTACAGTGTCGTCTTGGGCACGGCTCTGCAGTGTGACATTCCGGGGTTCGGATCCCAGCCCCTTTGGGCACCAGCAATGTGACCTCAGGCAAGTTATATAACCTCCCTCATTTGTAAGATTGTGCTGGTAACACTGACCTCAAAGGACTGTTAAACTAGCGTTGTCAGAGTAGAACGGTGCTCCATAGGGTTTTCAGTGGCTGATTTTTTGGAAGTAGATTGCCAGGCCTTTCATCTGAGGCATCTCTGGGTGGACTCGCACCACCAACCTTTCTGTTAGCAGCCAACAGTGTCAACCATTTGCAGCTCCCAGAGACCCCAAAGAACTGTTAATCAAAAAAAAAAAAAAAAGAAAACCCGTTGCCATCAAGTCAATTCCAACTCATAGTGACCCCGTAGGACAGGATAGAACTGCCCCCTGGGATTTCCAAGGCTGTGATCTTTACGAAAGCAGACTGCCACACCTTTCTCCTGTGGAGCAGCTAGTGGCTCTTAACCCAGGGCTCCTAAAGGACTGTTACAGGTTAAAACTAAGCAACTGACGGGAGAGCCTTCGGCTCAGGGTCTGCACAACACAGACTTTGCACCCGCCTTGACCACCCATAGGACTCACTGCTGGGAAACCTGCCCTCCTCCTTCTGGGCTCCATGCACCTCCAGCAATTTACTGAGTGATCAGACAACTAAGCCCTAAATGCCCATGGTCTGAGCTGGGGAATGTACAAAGCTTTGGTTCTTGCTCCTCTCTCCTCCGGTCTATTTTAAGACAGAGACAGAGACAGACAGAATGTAAAATCTCTAAATTAGAACAATGTTTACAATTGTTAGTACTTCACATAAATCAGATAGCAAGAAGCTGTGTCATCGGTGACCTGGTGACCCTGAAGCCGAAGTTCCTCTGGGGTGGGGGTGGGGATGGGCACCCCCACCCTGCCCCCAGCACCTCACCCTAAACCTGTGGTCAGGAATGCAGCCTGTCTCTGGGTCTCACTTCAACCTCCAACTCTTCCTAGCTGTTGAGCTTTAACACATTTCTTGACCTCTCCGTGCTTCAGTTTCCTCACCTGTGAATGAGGATAATAAGCCTGCATGGAGTTGCTGCAAAGATCAAACAAGTTAAGACACATGTGTTCGCTAACACAGCTTACCGCCCTTCCAACAGTGCCAGCCCAGAGTGAGCATGTGGCAAATGTCAGCCAACCTTCCCTCGGGAAGTCAGCCCTGGTTTCTCTTAGCCTTTCTTCTCTGCCGTGGTCATTCCAAAAGTGACCCACGCGTGTGGTAACATTCACGCACACTTCCCATGTCCCACCTCAGCCTCTTCGGTGGTGCTGGAGAAATTCCAAACCCCACAGCAGAAAAAACTCTGGAAACTCCTTGACTGGCCTCCCTGAAGGGGGTGAAGGTTTGGGAGAACATGCACCGTCTGTTCCAGAGCCTGGACGTCCACACCCTTCAGGCCCCAGGGCCTTCCTGAGACCAGAGACTTTGCCTGGGAGTGGAGCCTATGACAAGAAACAGAGATGGCCAGTCCAAACAGAGCCAAATGTCTTTAAACTGCCTCAGGGGGACTGAGACTCTCAGGCTGAGGGTGAATGAAAGTATTGTCCTCCCAGCCCAGAGGCAGGCACGCCTTGGCCTTGGCGCAGCACCCCAAGACTATGAGGAAGCTTCAGACCACAGAACTCAATCCCCAGCCTCTGCACATGGACTACTGGGAACTTTATAAGACAATTTTCCCAGTATTCACTGCTGATTTCTTTACACTGTAAGTCAGCCTTATCACAAACGATCATACTGTGGAGTCAGCTAGACCTGGTTTTGCCACCCCTTAGCTGTGTGTCGTTGGGCAAGTTTCTTAACCTCTCTGTGCCCCCATTCACCAAGCTATAAAATAGGCTAACGACTTTACAGAGTTGATGTGAGATTTAATTAGATAATATTTATGAACACTCTGCCCAGAGAAGGTCAGCAGTAAGTGGCAGGAGTATGTGTGCCTACCTGGAAGGGTATATCTCACGTCTTAGTAAATGTTAGCCATGGCTACCCACCTTTTGGAATACTTATTCTGTTATTTTGCTGCAATTGAATTCCACTTCCTCTAGTTTTATCCTTCATGCAGTCAGAAAACAGCTGGTCACCATCATTCCTATACATAACTACCTTCCAAAGACCTGGAAACAGTTAATAAATCATTCTTCAGCCTCTGAACTCCAGGCTGAGCAATGCCATTTTCTCAGATCTTCTTTCCAAGATCCTATTTGAAAATCTTGAACAATTTCAGTTTTTGCCTCCTGGTCACTCTCTAAATCACTAGCATCTTGGGTTAGTTTCCAAGCACCAATGTGTTATTTTAGCCAGGGCCTGACAAAGCTGTTGGCCACAGGGAACACACAAGTCTAATTTCGCTCATCCACGCTCAGCTTCATGCCCACTGGTGCCTCCTCTGTCTGCGTTTTTCTCCTGCATATACATGTGTGACAATTCAAATACGAAATCGAGAAGGAGAGCCAGGGTTTGTTCCTTTAAGAAGACAGCCCTGCAACTTACTTGTTAAACTTTATACCATTTGCTGGGATAGGAGAAAAAGAAAAACGACAGAAAAAGACTCTGAAGGAAACCGTTGGAGTGAGGAGAAAAGCTCTTAAGAAAAGGCCGTTTTCTGCCCTCGAGACCTTTCTCCGTTCTGTTTTCCCACGGTGACAGTGCAGCTGATATGAGTCTGTGCTCCACCAGGCCCCTGCTGAGAAGGGCTGGACAGGACAGGAAATCACCACTCAGAAAATAAATGACCTGTCCCAGAGTCTTTTGTTAATGAGCCCAGAGCATAATAAATCAAGGTGACCCAGCCTCAAGAAATACAAGCCTGTTTAAAAACAAAAAAAAACCCGAAACCCCCAAGCCCCAGAGGTGAAGAGGAGGAGAAGGGAGAGCAGGGACCCCCGGGAGCCCTTATAAATCACACCCAGCCAAAACTAGTGCAGATGTTTTCCAGTTTCAGACCCACTCAGAGGCAGAGAACAGAAGCTTGTGGACGTGAATGGAAGGGGCTATCTGTCTGTGAGAGAAGACAGGAGACAGCCTGCTCTGCCGACACAACCCCTGGTCACGCTCAGGGCCCTTTAATGGCACAGGTCTGCAAGCTCTTCCTTACAGAGCATGTCTTCAGCCGTCACAGCCCACTTGGTCTGCCACCCCCTCCCAGTCCCCCTCTAGGTTGCCTGGAGTGTCTGGAGCAGGCTGAGCATTTACGTTCGCTTGGAAGGGAGAACCAAGAACCTCTCGTTGTCAGATGTGGATCTGGGCTTCCTACAGTGACCAAGAAAACCAAACCCGCTGCCACTGAGTGGATTCCAACTCATGGCAACCCCATGAGTTACAGACTGGATGTGAGCTCCACAGAGTTTTCCTGGCTACAATCTATACAGAAGCAGATTGCCAGGCCTTTCTTCTGTGGTGCCACTGAGTGGGTTCAAACTGCCAACATTTTGATTAGTAGCTGTCTTAGTTGTCTAGTGCTGCTGTAACAGAAATACCACAAGTGGGTGGCTTTAACAAACAGAAATTTATTTTCCTACTGTTTAGGAGGTTAGAAGTTCGAATTCAGGGTGTCAGCTCTAGGGGAAGGCTTTCTTTCTCTGTTGGCCCTGGAGGAAAGTCCTTGTCTCTTTTGAGCTTCTGCTCCAGGGCAGTCTTCATGTGGCTTGACATCTCTCTTCCCTCATCTCTGCTTGCTTCACTATGCCTAATCTGCTCTTTTTATATCTCTAAGGTGATTGGCTTAAAACACATCCTACACTGATATGGCCTCTTAACAAAGAAAAGCCATTCCCAAATGCGATTATAACCACAGGTATAGGGATTAGGATTTACAGCTCATGATTCGGGGACACAATTCAATCCATAGCCGTAGCTCAGCATGACCTGTTTGCGCCACCCAGGGGCTTCCTCCAGCCACCATGCCAATGGCCGTCAAGTGAGCCTACAGTGACAGGTCCCTGTACAAATAGAGCAGTAGTCAGGCCAAAGGAGACCCTGGATGGTGCGAATGGTTGTCATGCTTGGCTGCTAACTGAAAGGTTGGAGGTTCGAGTCCACCCAGAGGCAACCCGAAAGAAAGGCCTGACAATCTGCTTCTGAAAAATCAGCCACTGAAAACCCTATGAAACTCAATTCCACTCTGACACACATGGGGTTGCATTAGTTGGAGTCAACTTGACAACAATTGGTTTACTGGTAGGTAAAACATGGAAGCATCTTATTTTACTAACCAAATTGCAAGTTCTCTGAGGGTGAAATTTCAGGACAGGATAGGAAGAACAGCAGGCTGGAAGCCAACGTCCCATTGTGCAGTGGGAAGGAAGGGACCACAGGTCTAGGTGGGCTGTAACGTGAGCCTCAGCTCCTTGCAGAGGGCTTTCACACAAGAGCCATGACAGCCTGGTAAGGAAGGTGTCATTGCCCCTGTCTTAAAATTGAGAAACCGAGGCAAAAGAGGCTAAGGAATAACAATAGCAGATACTTATAAAGCACTTACAGTTTGTAAATTGTGTTCATATACATTCTTTCATTTGGACGCATTCTATACGGTAGGTTAAACAGGCTATTCTTCCTTTGCTACAGAAAAGAAAATCTGAGCTGAGATAGGTTTAGAAACCTTTCCAGACTGCATAGCTAATGTGTGAAGGAACTCTGGTCTACACTTAAACTCTCAAACCTGTTTTCCTTTCTATTCAGCCACAGCTATTTGCCAGGGTTCCATGATGAGCAATATGCTGAAAGGGAAAGGATACTGAAAAGGGGAGGATAAACTCTGGACTCTGGCCAGGAGTCCCTGCATGGTGTAAACAGTTCACATGCACTCAGCCGCTAACTGAGTCCACCCAGAGATTTGAATCCACCCAGAGGCTCCTTGGAAGAAAGGCCTGGCGATCTACTTCCAAAAATCAGCCATTGAAAACCCTGTGAAGCACAGTTCTACTCTGGCACACACGAGGTTACCATGACTCAGAATCAACTCAATGGCAACTGGTTGAATTTTGGTCAAGGTTCATAGCTGCTTAGAGATGCCTGCATGGTAGATGAGTGGACAAGAGGAAACTGTGGCCAAAGAATGGTCACCATTTTCCCTGTCACATAAAACTCATCATTTGGTCATTTCCCTCCCTCCTTACAAGCATGGCCTCCCCTGCTTACTCTTGCCATCATTTCAAAAGACATCACACCAATTACTTTTTTAAAAAAAGATTCCCACACTGAATTCAATTTCAACCACCATTATGACCACTACAAGTTTGTGTAACACTCTGTATTTTTCAGCATTCTTTCATATCTGTTGTTGTTGTTGTTGCCATGGAGTTGATCCCAACTCACGGCAACCCCATGTGTGCAGAGTAGAACAGTGCTCCATAAGGTTTTCAAGGCTGTGACCTTTTGGAAGCAGATTGCTAGGCCTGTCTTCCAAAGCACATCTGGATGGGGGCAAACCGCCAACCTTCCCGTTCGTAGATGAGAGCTTAACTCTTTGCGCCAACCAGGGACTTACCCTCTTATCTGTTACCTCCTCTGACTCTAAGTTAGAATTGTCTTTAACCTCTAATAAACTGAGACCACAGTGACTTGTTCATGATTGCTCCACAAGATAGAACAAAAAATCCTTCTGATGGAAAATGGAAACGTTTCCCATGCCAAAAAAATCCAAGTAGACAGATGTCTTTTTCCATCTTGATTTTCTTCACATTGCCCCATTCTACAGTGAGACTGACGTCCCTTCCCCCTCCAGGCTCTCCATGGACTTCCAACACCAGCTCTGCTTGTCTTAGAAATAAAATAATGAACACCATGCTTCCTGACAAGTAGGAATGCAAGTGTTTACCTATCCGCACAATGTCATCAACCACAACAGGAAGATGTCACAGCAGGGTGCCTAAAACAAACCAAAATAAACCCACAGCGTTTTGGACAGCAGACACACCCACGAAAATCAGAACTGTGTCGAGTATTTTAGATTGAGCAGCAATCTCCTACCAAGGCAAAATACTGCTTTAGGTTCTCTTTCCTTGTTTTTTATTTGTTTGGTTGGTTGGTTGATTAGTTTTAGGTTTTGTTTTGGTTTGGTTCTACTCTCTAAGTCCACATCCTGTGTGAATAGTTTACTCACATCTTTCTTTTTGGGTGTATGTGTTCCAATAAAACTTAATTTATGAATGTTGAAATTTTAATTTCACATATTTTTTGACATATAACAAAACATTTTTCTTTTTTTCCCCCAGTCATTTGAAAATATAAAACTATCTTAGTTCATGAGTCATACAAAAACAGGTAGTTGTTGTTAGGTGTCATTGAGTCGATTTTTGACTCATAGTGACCCCATGTGACAGAGTAGAACTGTCCCATAAGTATTCACATCTTTCAATCTCATGTTTAATGATTTTTGAAAACATTTAAGGCTTTTGTGAGCCAGATTCTTAAGCACTGCTGATGTTGGGTATACCCAAATATGAATACATTCATCAGAAAGGTGGGGATTTTTGTCAGTTTTGTTCACAAAAGTATTCCAAGCACCTAGTACAGTGCTAGGTACACAATAGGTGCTCAATAAAAAATTGCTGAATAAATAAATCATCACTTAGTATATATTAGATGCCCATAATGTGCTTAGACAAATATGAGCAGTTCAAATGTTACACAGAGACTGATAAGGAGGTAAGGTCAAAATAGCAGGCAAAAAAAAAAAGTTGATTCTCACTTCAGAATTTAAAAAGACCACACAGGGTGAAATGGTGAGGTGAGAAGCTATTGAGAAGTTCCTTCAGTAAGGCAGTAAGGATTTAACATTGCCAAAACATAGAACAGGAATTTGCCTGTGTGTTCTTTTTTTTTTTTTTTTTCCCTCCATTACTGTGTGCATTAAATGTCAGACCAACTTTGGTTATCACAGTGTGAACTTAATTCATGCAACAAGTATTTTTCTGGCTCCAACTATTACATGCAGGCACTGAGCTAGCCACAGGGCACTCAACAGTGTACGGAACCCACTCTTCATGTATCCATGCAATAAAATGCTATTCAACAATAAAAAAAAGAAGGAACTACTGATACACAGTGTGTATGTGAATGTTGGAAACTGAGGTGCTGGCATATCTGAATTGGGTGACTTCAAACCTAAACTAAAAACTCCATTTTGAATTAAACTAAGATTTTCATTTCTGCTCTTCTAAAGAAGCCATTCAACCTTTTGTTAAAGTTTTACTGCTTGAAAAACTAAGAAAGCAGGAGTCAGGATTCTAACGTGGGTAAAGAATTACTTGGTGCCTGTTAAAGAATGTTTATGCAGCTGGCCCCAGAGAAGGTGCCTTGCTTAACAGGAGGGTAGGAAATATGAAAAATAATATTAAATAAAGTTACAACCTGTAAATAACTTCATAGCCAAGATAGGTATATATCAAGCCTCAATTCCACATCCTGACTCCCAAATTAATTATTACTCACTGGGATTTTTCCACAGTATTTCTTCTAGTTCTTTGTAAATTAGTAGCTAGGTAGAGACTAAGTTTGTTCAAATAAGGAGGCAGATCACAGGTATAGAAGTCTTGACTGTAACAGAAAGAGTGCAGAAATTCAGGCTTTAACTTATATAAATAAACTTGTTATTTTAACTGCTTTCAGGGACTTCACCCAGTGAATTCTCGGGTCCTGACTCACTCTTCCTTAGCTGGATGGGCAATGTTTACATTTCAAAAGACTTCAGATTTAGAGCTGATTTAATCTTCACTCTTCTTAACTAAACGGTTGATTTTACATTTCAAAGACTCCAGCTAAGTTTGACTCAGCCTGCAGTCCATCACGAAACCCTCACATCAAGAGTGTTTATAGGTCTTACTTTAGAAATATTGCCTTAGTCAAATTGTATCAGGAATAAGAGATTTGTCTTAGGCTAAAAATTGATGTTAAGAATGCTTGTAATTTAACCACCCCTTGTAAATTTCCCTTCCTTCCCCTGCACTCTCTTTGACGTGAAACTGTTTGTTTTTGTTTACTTTGCCTGTTAAATACCCCACTGTACTACCTGCAAGGCAGAGCACGTGCTGCAGTGTTTGCACATGTTTGAATGCCACGTGTTTCTTCATTCCTTGGAATGAAATTAGTCCTTCAATAAAATTTTCATTTTAATTTCTATCAGAGGGTTGGTCCAGTGCTTCCAGCAGAACAACAGTAAAATATGGAAAAACCTCAACAACACTATGCCAAGTGAAAAAGGGGAGACACAAAGACTACATACTGAATGATTCCATTTATGTGAAATGTCCAGAGAACACAAATCTGTAGATATCAAAAATAGATCAGTGGCTGCCTAAGACTGGGGATGGTGAAAGGGAGTGGCTGCAATAGGCATTATGAATCCCTTTGGGATGATGGAATTGTTCTAATACTAGACGGAGGTGACAGTTGCACAACTCTGTAAATTTACTAAAAAACCATTGGATTGTATACTTAAAACAAGTAGATTTTATGAAATGTAAATTTTACTTCAATAAAGCTATTTAAAAAAGAAAAAGAATGGCTGCCATGACTTGTGCACTCTCAAAACAAAGCAAAATACAGTCCCCAGAAGAAGGAGACACTGTCTGCTAAGGGCTGAGACAGGGGTGAACCCAGGGGCTGTGGGAATACTCTGGCACTTAACCCAATATTGGGGCTGAAGGAAAGTTTCCCAGAGGAGATGATGTCTAACTATGAGCAACTGTTCCAGACAGAGTAAATAGGAGGTGGGCAAACAGGATACGAACCACCCTAGGTCAGTGACAAGAGTATCCATGTCACAGGAGCTAAGGCGATGCCCACCTGGATTGGAGTTAAGCAAGTTTCACAGGAGTTAAATGCTGAAAGAAAGCCTTGTGTGTTAATTATAACTATCATCTATCAAGACCTTGCGGTGAGGCAAAATTTTAGATACAATAACAACAATCCTGCAAGCCAGGGTTACAGATGAAGACTTGAGGCAGAGGGGCTGTGTTAACTTGCTCAATTTCATAACCTTAGGATGAATAGCAGAGCTAGAATTCAGACATAGGCCTGACTCTGAAACCCATGCTTTCCCCATTCCACTATTTGCTTTTAAGAGTCCCTGGGTGGAACATATGATTAATTATGTGGCTACTAACTGAAAGGTTGGTAGTTCAACCCAGAGGCACCTTGGAAGAAAGACCTGGTGATTTTCTTCCAAAAGGTCACAGTCATGAAAACCCTATGGAGCACAGTACTACTTTGACACACACGGGGTCGCCATGAGTCAGAATCAACTGAACACCAACTTTTGTTTTGTTTTGTTTTTAAATCTGCTTTCAGTACTACACAGACTTTTATAAGGTGTGGCATTAATGGCCACTGCTAGGAAGAAAGTAGATTTTGCTGATCTGCCCTAAAGAATACATACAACTCATTTGCAAAGAGTTTTGCAAATGCAATCAGACAGGGCCTTAAGAGCCAAGTCTTTATAACTTATCACTGTCCCTAGCACAATGCTCTTTATACAGCAGGCAGGCATTCCAAATGTGCTTTTCTCTATTTAGCTTCTAATGAGTGAGTAAAATCCAATAATCTTGGTTCAAGATAAGTTAAAGGACATTGACTCTTTGAAGAGCTAGAAAATTCTAAAAGGCCACAGAAACCCAGTCTGTAGCACATAGCCTTGATCCAAAATCTTCATTTAATGCCTTTCAATAATATTTTAAATGGATCACAAAAATCGCTAAAGATAACATGACCAAAACAGAAACATGATTTCCTTAAAAACTGTGTTCAGTTTTTCTATTAGATGTTGTGAGAATTGTTCCTTTTCCTCAGCTTTGGCCTAAGTGTCTGTATCCCAGTGGGAAACTGTGAGTTGGCTAGGGTGAGGCAAAGATATGCATTCTTCTCTTGAAAGAACAGACTTGCATTCCTATGAGTAAAATAAATTAAGCCCAGTTTCTCTGTCCATTAATTATGTGGAATAAACAATCTCCTGCTCAGAGAAAAGCACAGGAGACCGGCACAAATTTCCTCCATGAACTCAGGCACAAGAACGCCTGTGATCCGCGAGGACTCTTACCGTTGAACAGGCTAGGCTCTGCCACCAGATGTTTGTAAGAAATCCACTGATGGACACAATCTCCTGATACAAACCACAAGAGGACTGCTGCATTTGCAGGGAGGGGGCTAGAACTGCAGAAGAGCAACAGACTGGAAGGAATTTGCATCCAATTCTTGCTCTCAGGAATCTCCCAATCCTCAGCCCTGAAGACACCGTGAGAAATTAAGGGATTGCAGCACCTCTGAGTACTCCTGTTATTTGACAGTCTTAGACTATGTCAGAAACATCCTCTGGGGGCGCAAAAAAAACGAAACAAAACACAGAAGGAAAGTAATGCATTGCCTCAGATGATTTATCCACCACCAGTTGACAGTGGATTTCAACTTGGATGATTTATCCACCACCAGTTGACAGTGGATTTCAGCTTCTGGTGACCACTATTGAACTGTGCACCATGGAATTCTCAATGGCTGATTTTTCAGTTGTAGATCACCAGGCCTTTCTTCCAACACACCTCTGGGTAGATTTGAACCTCCAACCTTCCAGTTAGTACCCAAGCTTGTTAGTTGTTTGCACCACCCAGGGACTCCTACAGTTTATAGTCAAGTTGAACTTACTGCAATTTGCAAGAGTAGGGAATGTCACTACAGTGAATCTACAGACAGGAAAAACAGAGTAAGAGAGAAAAGGTTCAGAGTTCAAAATATGTTTGATTTTTAGTCTGCACTACTTGTTGTGGACAACATTGCTATCCATTATCCCCTTCTTCTGCACTGTTGCTGTTGTCCTGGACTTGATTCTGACTTACGGTGACCATGTCTGCAGAGTAGACTGCTCCACAGGGTTTTCAGAAGCAGATCGCCAGGCCTATCTTGCCAGGTGTCTCTGGACGGGTTCAAACTGCCAACCTTTCACCTAGTAGTCGAGTGCTTAACTGTTTGGGCCACCCAGGGATTCCTTCTTCCTTACTAAAAGAACCTTAATTTTATTCCGAGCTGAACCAACGCACCCGGTTCAAGTACCTTCCCAGACTCCACTGGCGTCCATGTGACCCACTTCGGGCAATGAGAGATAAGTCGAATGCAATGGGTTGGCTCTGGAAGTCACACCACTTTGCCCTTTGCCTTTCCCTTCTCTTTCAGACTGGAGCGGAGTGTGGCTGAGCAGCGCTCTTCTTTAGACAGTGAGAATGACAGCCGAAAGTCAGTCTGCAAACAGGAGTCTCGAAGCAGCCTAGGTCCTTCATGACTGCAAGCAGCTACTGCACCAGCTCTGTGCTGCCACCCCTGCCCTGTTCACTGTGTGACAGATACGCTGTTTAGGTCCCTCTTGGGTCTTCATTGCACGTAGCCAAACATAACTCCTAACTGATAGCAATCTGAACTCAGTTCAGATTGGCAACATTTGTTGGTCATCTATTTTGGGCCAGGTACTGTGCTAAGTTTGGGAATACAAAGATGAGAAAGATCTAATCCCCACCCTAAAAAAGCTCACGACCTGGTGTGTGAGAGGTGATGCATAAGCAAACCACCGAAACGCGTCACTATGTCTCAAGTGGGGGGTGGTTTCCAGTGTTAAGGGGACAAAGTCATCATCAGTACTGACATGAAAGCAAAATATATTGGGGTAAAGTTTGTACAATTTATCTCTATTGTCTTCTCACACCTTAGAGTACATAATACATACTGAGATAAATCTGATTATTAACCCACTGAATATCTGCAATTCATATTATTGATATCATCTGCCAAATCATGTGGTCACGGTTATTTTATCCCCCAGTAAGTACTACTTTACACTTGTTTATTTTCTCTGGTGGGGTCAGAGGACCTCTGTGTTTCCTAAGTAAATTTCTCAAACTTTTGTCAATTCCTTATACACGAGAGAGACCCCGAGAAGTCCATGGAAAAATAAACTCAAATAATCTCAAAGAGAAGAAGTAACAGAGGGCAGTTTGGTGTAAAGTGACTTCTCCCTGAGATGAATGCAAAGTGCAGTAGAAGCATTGCACTTTACCTCAACACCTCCTGCCTCGGCCTGTGGCTCCGGGTCTCCTGTGGTTCTCCCTCTCTGGGTGTATGTTCCTCTCTCTGCCAGCCCCTGTCTCATTTCCCATCACCCCTGTCTAGTCCCCTGGCTGGCCGCTGTTCCTCTCATTTCCCCACCCTCTCCACCTTTCTCTCTCCCTTTTCCAACCAGGAATTAAGAATAAGGAATTTTTGAAAAGTCATTTGCTGCATTTATTGAAGAGTTTTCTATCCAAGATTTTAATTTTTGAAGCTGATAATTGGATTGATACTCCACCAAATCTAAAATAAGTTGTGTGAATTGTTTTCTTATTGATTCTTCCATCTTGTCATTGCCGGGTTTTGTTTCAGACTTATAAATTTGACTACATATAAACTAAACATCTCTGCAAGGTAAAACTCTTGACTAAGAGTCAAAAGACAGATGACACCCTGGAGAAAATACGCATCCCAGATCTCAGACAAAGGTGAATTTCCCTAAGAAATAAAAAATTTGAAAGATCAGTAAGAAAAAAAAAACCCACCAACTTCTCTTTATCATACATTATATCTAATGTCGGTCAACAAGTGCTCTCTCACCTGACTGCTGCAAATTAAGGACTGATCAGGAGTCAAAGCAGAGAGGGTGTGTGGGGGAAAGGTGTGAACATCTGGCCTCAAATCCTCTCCACTCCTGGCTATATTGCTGGCCTGGAAATGAGGGCTTGGCCTAATTCTGCCATCCACCCTATGTATCTGTCTTCAATAGGTGAATGAAGACACCCAAAACTCCACAGGCTGGATGGTGTGAAATGTGATGTGACCTGTTTTGTCACATGTGCATAACCATTTGAATTTTCACATTTGCATATCACAGTGTCATTTCTTCTGCTGGACGTCTAGGTGTTGCCTGTCTACATAGTGCCATTATTGTTGCTCCTCAAAGGTAAAGATTCTAGCATGGAAGGTGTTGTGAAATCCTTTACAAAATTCCCCCCGTACTTGGGGGTGGGACAATCATTTGCTATGCACACTCCTTGGCTGAGCAAGGCTTGAGAGTGAGTGAGGCACCTGTGTCATGAGGCAGCTATAATCAGCTAGAGCCATCCTCCTCTTCCATCCTCCCCCATGCCCCAGCCACAGCCTCCCAGCCCATGGGTCCCAGCTCCCCGCTTCAGTTGAAGCCAAAGTCCCAGACAGGCACATGGAGTAGAAAAAGCTGCCTGTCTAGAGGATTGAAAAGCCTCCACCAGTCAGAAGAGAGTTCCCAAGATGTCAGCATCAGAGTTTTCAGGAGCAAGAGCCCTTCTTCCATTGTAACATCAAAAGGGCAGAGGAGCTGGCCACTGTGGACTCGAACTTTGCTCTAGAGCATCATGGCTTTCTTGCGGGGAGTACCATTCAGACTTTAAGGATTTATCCTTTGATTTTGTCTAGATTTTAGGGCATCTTGAGACATTGTGCTGCCTACTAAGCTGAGGGGGCGGCCAGAAGCTCTGCTGCTGTTTTGGCATATATGGTTGGGTCACTCTGAGGGTTTTCTCTCAGTTACTGGGTGCTCCCATGGCTCAGGCTGTAGGAGATGAACGTGCTCCCAGGGCTCAGGCTGTAGAAGATGAACGTGCTCCCAGGGCTCAGGCTGTAGGAGATGAACGTGCTCCCAGGGCTCAGGCTGTAGGAGATGAACGTGCTCCCAGGGCTCAGGCTGTAGCAGAGGAATGTGCTCCCAGGGCTCAGGCTGTAGCAGAGGAATGTGCTCCCAGGGCTCAGAATGTGCTCCCAGGGCTCAGGCTGCAGGAGATGAACGTGCTCCCAGGGCTCAGGCTGTAGCAGATGAATGGTGCTCCCCAAGCTCAGGCTGTAGGGAGATGAACATCTCCCAGGGCTCAGCCTGTAGCAGATGAATGTACTCCCCGGGCTCAGGCTGCAGGGAGATGAATGTGCTCCCAGGGCTCAGGCTGTAGCAGATG
>NW_004443962.1:21047537-21076888 GCF_000243295.1 Trichechus manatus latirostris | reverse complement strand
CAGGGCTCAGCCTGTAGCAGATGAATGTACTCCCCGGGCTCAGGCTGCAGGGAGATGAATGTGCTCCCAGGGCTCAGGCTGTAGCAGATGGATGTGCTCCCAGGGCTCAGGCTGTAGGAGATGAAGGTGAAGCTGCTTGCAGCCCAGCAGAGCAGAGTGATGAGCAGAATTAGGATATTTGGATCAGGAGGCTGAGTTATCTCAAGTCAGTGTCATCAACGGCATCATGGACATAGACTCTTGGGGTAGAGTCAGAATGGGGGCGTGGGATAGGGGCAGGTTGTTCGAGTCATTGTAACAGCTCTGTGTGAGTGCTGAGATGGTGGAGGCCTGGAGACATGCTTCCTCTGCTTTCTGCACAGTAACAGACTGGATGTGTGGCGAGGTCTTTGGACATTTGGGGGCATCACTTAACACACAGGTGATGCACGCCTGGCTTTGCTGGTTTTAAGAGAGCCCCCTGTTTCTTATTTGGGTAAGGAGAAGAGGGGATTCATTTGAGTCAGGAGACGGAGCAGGGGGTGGTGTCCAAATGAAGAGAAAGCTATGTCCAGGTTGTTATGGATTGAATTGTGTCCCCGAAAATATGTGTTGGAATCCTAACCTCTATACTTGTTGATGTAAATTAATGTAATGTAATGTAATCACTTTCCATAATGCTATCTAATGTCATATTAACGAGGCCATGCCTTGTTAGCATGTGACACAAACCTAATCACTTCTGAGTTACAAAAAGAGCAGAATAGACACAGAAACAAGAGCATAGCAGGGAAGACAGATGCCGTGTGAGGAGCCTCTACAAGCCAGAGAACTGAGGGACCCCCCAGCAATTGACAAGGATGGAATCAACATGGCTGACACCCTGATTTGGACTTTGAGCCTCCAGAACTGTGAGAAAATATACTTCTGTTCCTTAAAACCACCCACTTGGGGTGTTTGTGTTACAGCAGCAGTAGGAGACTAAGACACCGATTCCACAGACAGGCCCCTCTCATATCCCTAGTCACAGTTCAAGTGGTTTGGGGGCCATATTTTCTACCTGGAATCATGGTGACAACTTGAGGTTTAAGCACAAGAAGAGACCAAGAGCAATAGAAAAAAGGCTCCGTGTTGTGGACTGAAAGGTAAAGGTCATCAGCCAGCAAGAAAAGAAGGAGTGGCCATTCACTCATTCACTCATTCACTCAAGCACTGTTCACAGACTTCTATGCGCCAGATTCTGCTTAAGGTACTGGGGATATAGCAGTGACCAAAATAAAGTCCCTGCTCTCACGGTGCTCCTATCCACTTGGGGGAGTCAGATGGTAAACAGCAGCTGTGTGTAGATAGATAACAGTGGTGGTAAGAGCTAATGACAGAGCCAGGGAAGAGGATAGATACAAATGATAGAGGGAGGGTGCTGTTTTAGAGAATGCCTGTGTGGTAACAATGTGACATTTTAGCAGAGATTAAATAAAGTAAGGGAGGGAACCAATCACACATCATGGAAGAGCATTCAAGGCAAAGGGAATGATGGTAAGGCCTGAGGCAGGAGCATGCCGGGTATTTGAGGTGCAGCAAGGAGGCCCACATCGCTGGAGACAGTGAGTGAGGGTGGCACCATAAGAGACGAAGTCATAGAGGTTGAGCAGTACAGGTCATTTAGGGCCTTATAGGCCATGGTAAGAGGGCAGTGGTGGTTCAGTGGTAGAATTCTCACCTTCCATGCGAGAGACCCAGGTTCGATTCCCAGGCAGTACACCTCATGTGCAGCCACCACCCATATGTCAGTGGAGGCTTGAGTGTTGCTGTGATGCTGAACAGGTTTCAGCAGAGCTTCCAGACTCAGACAAACTAGGAGGAAAGTCCTGGCGATCTACTTCTGAAAATCAGCCAATGAAAACCCTATGGATCACAATGGTCCAATGCCCCATGTTGTGCATGGGGTCGCCATGAGTCAGGGGCCAGCTCGACAGCAGCTACGAGCAACAGCAGTCCATGGTAAGGATTTAGGCATTTGTTCTGAGTGCAGTGGGGGCCACTGGAGGCTCTCATATCATCAGGTTACTGGAGGACCTGGAAGACGCAGTGCCATTATGTAAGTGTGACTTTCCTGGGCTGTACTCACCTCCCAGCCTCAGGAGACTGTGCCCACCAAGTCCCCAGTTACAGGAAAACACGCCTGCCCTTTCACCCGCTACTGTGCAGCTGCTGTGCTGCAGAGGGGCCTGAAGAGAGGCAGAAGACATAAACAAGCAAAGGCTGGAAACTTCAGGCCACTTGATCAAAGCCTTCATCAGCTGGGTGGCAGCTACAGGTGTCACTTGTGGGCGAGTTGCCTCGGACCTCCACTTGAGTTGCATCGCGTGCACCAGTGAGGGGCCGCTGTCTTAATGCTCAGGAAGCAGTTTCCGCTTCCCAGCCCCTATGTCCCTTCGGCTCGCATCCAGCCTCTGCTTAACAGTGCGTAGGAGGACACCTGCTATGCCCATTTTCTTCCCCCTGGGACAAGTTTCTTCCTCACATAGGAAGCGGAACATCTCCCCAAGCCCCCATCTACTTAAAGAACGAGTTCTGTCTACAGAGTTTATAGGTTCACTCTGGAAAATCCTGCAATTCTCATAAGATTCAAACGCATTAGCAGATTGCACACAGAAGGAACCCCAGACCCCAGAAGCTGGTTTCTTTCACAGGTGTCCTTCCGTGAAGTCTTAGAAAACGCAGGGGACTGTTGTGGTTGTTGTTTGTATTTAATCATGAAGTTTTCACAACGTTGTCGAAGACCATTTAATGACATGGAAAGACGTTCTCATGAAGCCGTCCGTTCCCTTCGACCCTCTGTGCTTGTGTGTTTAAGTCTAGATACACATGCATAGAAAGAGGTCTGGTGGGATTATGTATCATTTTTATACTCATTTTTTTATGTGTATTTTCGAATTTAAGAAATATTTTTGAAAACCCTTACATCCCAACCATCTACACATAATGTTAGAATACTTCAGTCTGTCTCATCCTCCGGCCTAACCACGCCCTGCAAGACAGGACCTTGTATTTCCGGCCAACAAATCCTAGTCTCTGAAATAGAGGACGTGCGCACGCGCGCAGTAAGCATTCGTAGACCGATCACCTGACTCACTAATCAATCCCCTTGTCGTTAGGCCCTGCCCGTAGCTAAGAATCATTCACATGGAGGATCACAGAATTAAAAACAATTTCAGAAATGATCTTGTCCGACTGCCCCCTGAATACAGAACTGCATCCCCGACTGGGCTAATCCAGCCTCTGCTCACGACATCCCGGGATGGGGTGAGGCAGCCATTGGTGTCCAAGGGCCCTAGTTAAGAAGGTCTACCTTAGAGAGAGGAGTCCCTGGGTGGCGCAAATGGTGAAGGGCTACTAGCTGAGAGATTAGTGGTTGGAACCCATCCAGAGGTGCCTTGGTAGACTTGGCGATCTGTTTCCGAGAGGTCACAGCCTGGAAAACCCTACGGAGCAGTTCTACTCTGCACAGCTGGGGTTGCCATAAGCGGGAATCGACTGGACAGCAGCTAGCAGCAACAACCTTGGAGGAGTTATGTGACTATCCCCACAGAACACCCACTGGCAGATGCTAGCCCCAGATCTACGGGCTTCGTTGTTTTAAGAGCTCATCTCACTGGGAGTAAAATTGGAGTGAGATGAAGAATTGGCGTTCACATTGTTCGTTTTTAAGAGCCTCTCTTAGCACAACCTAGTTTCTTCTCCCTGTTTTTTGGCACCACCCAGACTCGTCTTGTTGTCTTTTCTCTCTTTTTATAGCGGAGGTTTCTTTCTCCGAGGCGAGACATCAAAACCTTATCTCCCTCACTTTGTTCTGGCCATCCCTGTTCTTTCATTTCCTCCCTGTAGATGGCTAATTTCCTTTTTCTTTTCGCCTCCTCTTTCCACTGCTTTTCTTTCTTTCTTCTTCACGACTTCTTTCTTCCTCTGTCGGGGCCACTTTAACGTTAGAAACATTATGATATTATAACGCCCCTCCAAGTGTGAATCAAAGTAAAAACTACTGAATTACAAAACAAGTTTATGGGAGACTAAATTTTTCTCACGGATGATTATTTCAATATCCTTCTTCTTCTTTGCATTTTTTATGGTGGTATAGTATGCATTATGAAGATGGCACAGGACTAACAACCTTCCGCTCTGTTATACAGAAGGTCACAATGAGTCGAGCCAATTCAGAGCCGCCTCACAACAACATGGTAAACGTGACACAAGTTTACCATTTTATTCCTTTTCAAGCATACAATTCAGTGGCATGAAGTACAGCCACAGTGCTGTGCAACCATCACTGCTATCTAGTTCCAGAAATTTCATCACCCCAAAGAGAACCCGTTAAGCAGTCACTCCCCATTTCAAACCACCCCCCACCACCAGCCGCCTGGCACCAACTACGCTGTGTTCTGCCTCTTTGGATTTGGCTGTTCTGGATATTTCAGAGAAATGAAACCATACAATATGTGTCCTTTGTGTCAGGCTTCCTAGACTTAGCAGAGTATTTTTAAGGTTCCCGTATACTGTAGCATGTATCGATACTTCATTACTTTTATGGGTAAATAATATCCCTTGGTACAGCTATATCACATTTTGTTTATTCCACCATCAGCTGATGGACATTTGGGTTATTTCCACCTTTTAGTTCTTGTGAACAGTGCTGCTGTGAACGACTGTGTAGTACAAGTTTCTGTTTGAACACCAATGCTTTTTAAAATATATATATTAATTTCCCCCCGCAAAAAACCAGGCTTGTGTACTTGTTTCTTGCTGGGGCAGGGGTGAGTGTGCCACTGCTTCGCTGAAGCCCTCAGCCCTGCTAGCCTGTTCCCTGTCCTGGGGCCATCGATCCCTTCTCCCACTCTGCTTCTCTGTACGACTGCGTGACTGTGAGTGGGCTCCCCCCGCTGAAACAACTTGGATTCATGTTGGCAAGTGGATTTCCTCCGTCTTGTGCATGATTTTTTTTTTTTTTAGTAAGTACAGTGAATGTGCCCAATTCAGAAAGGCCTCCGGCCTCGGTTCTCAGCTTCCCCTGACAAGGCCCCTTTCCCCTGAGAGTCCAGGAAAGCCAGTTCCTGGCGCTCAGGCCAGGAGAGGCCTCAGCCCACACAGCCAAGGTGTGTCTGGGTCCCTCAGCTCTGTCAGGCTTGGAACTTGAGCTTCCTTCGCTGGCTGCTGTCAGAGTTGAGTGCTCCCTGCCAAGCCCTGAAAGCCGAGGGCCAGAGAGAGAGAGCAGGAGAGGCGTCAGATTTCTGCCTGCAGAACAGAGGGGGCTGCCCTGTCTGACACTCCCCACGGACAGGCATTATCAGGGATCAGAATCGCATCTGCAAATACAGTTTGATCGTCTTACCTTCTCTCTTGCCTCCTCTCAGAGATACAAAGGCAACTGCTCGTTTGCCGTCTGCACCCCCTTATTCCTGCGTCTGCCCCTTCGCCTCTCCCCATGCCCCCTGCTTTCCCAAGTCTATTTCCCCACAAGGCTGTCTCGTTCTCTCCTGTCCCTTTGCTTGCTCCCCTCCTTTCATCCTCAGAACCTTCTTCTCTGACTCCCTATCTCCTTCCCCTTCTCCCTGCGCCCTTCGCCTGCTGCCAAGTTTCAGACCCATTAGTGAGGTGCCTCGCTGACTGAAACACAAAGCAAGACTGATCCAGGGACAATTAGCAGCTGCTCACACCTCATCTGGAAAGCATTAGGCAGCAATGGGGTGGAGGAAGGGAAATGAGGGAGGGGAATATTGATGACAAACAGAATAGGTCTCCTATTTTGAAACATGAAAGGATCCTGACTTAGCAGACACATAACTGAGACTAGGATAGAAGCAGACAAAGAGGCCCCCATGAGATGCAAAGCTGAGAAGCCTCTTAACCTACCTTGGGTATCCATCCTTCGGCATCTATCAGGCAAATAGGTTCCTCCACACGGATTCAGGCGTGTGAACATCCGCCAGGAAAGAGTGTTCCATTCAATCCAGATAGTCCAGCGTTTCTGTGATCTGGAAGTCCTCTGCTCTTTTGCTGTCTACTGTGTTGTCTTAGCACTGCTTCTAGAAATGTAATGTGCATCAGAACCAACTGGTATTGAGTTAAAAATGCAGGTTCTGGGTCGCTGGCACTGGGGAGGGGCCTAAGATTCTGCATTTCTAACAAGCTGGTCGCTGGACCACACTTTAACTACAGATCCAGGACAATTCAACTTACACAACTTTAGTCAAGAACCATTGCTAGAGGCTTCTCCCAGCACCTTGTCCTTTTCCTTTTTAGCACTCACAACAATTATAATCAAGTATAAATGATGTAATTAGCTACTTGACAGCTATCTTCTCCATTCAAATACAAGCTGCCCATGGGCAAGAACCTGGCCTGTCTGGTTCACCTCTGTATCCCCAGTGCCAGACAGTGTATGGCACATAGTAGGTGCTCAGTAAATAGTTCACAAGTTAATGGATGACTGGATCAGCTCAGTCAATGAGGCCCATCAAAAGCCCCTCCCCACTCAGAGAGCCTTCCCAAAGATGCTCCCTTCTTTGTACCCCTGAAAAATGAAAACATAAAAAGAACCAAACCAGTTGAATGGCGTCAATTCAGACTCATGGTGAACCCATGTGTGTCAGATCGGAACTGTGCTCCATGGGGTTTTCAGTGGCTGATGTTTCAAAAGCAGATCGGCAGGCCAGTCTTTCCGAGACCACCCCCACCCCCCGCCAATCTTTCCGTTAGCAGCCAAGCGTTTAACCCTCTGTGCCATCCATTCGCTATCTGTACCTGCCTGGAGGCATTTGATAATAGCCCTTGTGTTTTTAGCCCCTCAGCTAGATCATTAGCTGTTTGAGACTGGGACTCTATCTTCTGAGTTTCTGAATTTTTTATAACCTCCTCATCTCCATCTTAGTACTGCCTCGCTCTAGCAGGCAAGTGATGTTAGCTGATTGACTGAGAGACCCTAGGGTGATATCAAGCTCTGTTTACTCGATTTAGACCTCAATTGTTAATACCCAAGGGGTGGATGAATTTTGGGTTGGACAAAAGCTAAGGTTTTACGTGCCCACATTTGTGGGGTTGGAAGGCTGAGACAGTCAGTGTATGTGTAGGAAATCAAGAGATGCAGCGCTGTGAGGCTCCCAGAGCAGTTACAAGTCAGTCCTCTCCACCGGGTGACTGCGTGCTGTGCCATTCCCGCACTCCTGTTTTCTCCCGGAAAAAAAAGGCTCAGATGCTGGGTTTTACCTACAGGAGTAGGGACTGTTCTTTTTCAGGATTTGGCAGATCATTTCTCTTCAAAATACAGAAAACTGGCTCACTGATTTCTACCATAGATAGGAGAGCCTGGTCTTGTTTGGAATTCATCAAACGCCCCAACTACATTTCATACACTTGCGGCTGCGTGAGACCCAGTGTGCATGCTGTCAAGCACTCTCCCCATCATCTTAAAACGTGTGTTGTATTTTAACGGACATTTAATCCACATGTTTTTTATTTACTTACCCTTAAATCATCAAAATATTGTTTTGCAAGACCTGTTTGATGTCTAAGAAACTTTATGGGCATTATTTGGAACTTTAAAAACCTTGCTTTCAGAATAAAAACACAAAGTCGTGTTTTTTCCAAAAGCACATTGCCTTTAACAAGAAAAGTTTTGAGGTCTTTCCAAAATCCTAATTTCACAGGGCTAGAGAGTGCAAAGCCGACACACCCCTCATGTCTTCCGTGAGTCAGAAGTTTCGGGCTTGGTGGGCATAGGCGGCCTTACTTGATGTGAATCTATGGCCTTTCAGTCCCCGCTGGTGGGGAAAGCCTAATCTGTCTGGAGATGCCCTAGCACACTTTACAACAAATGCCCCAGATTCGCGTCCAACGTGTGTTCCTGGAAAATGCCTGGCTGTGGCCTGACTATCTTCTTAAGCAGATAAAACATAAATTGCAGGGTGTTAGAGAAAACTTTTGAAGTTCTAAAGAGGTGCCTGGGAAAAAAAATCCACCCGAAGGCAGCTCAAAGACGTAGTTCTGTGTGATGGATTTGCGATGATCAGAATCATCTCAGGCTGGGCTGTGAGGCAGGGAATGTGGAGTATCCCATGGAATCCATTAAGGCCCTGTGAGAAATTGGCCCTCAAAACTGAAAGCCACTCCTTTGGTCTCTGAGTTCTGATTCCTTTTCATGTGAAATGGTGAAGTGGGGTGAGTTTTGAAGCAATGCTGATGCACACACACACGTTATAGTTACATGCTGTCAAGTCGGTTCCGACTCATAGCAACACTATGTACAACAGAATGAAACCCTGCCTGGTCCTGCACCATCATCACGACCATTGCTATGTTTGAGTCCATTGTTGCAGCCACTGTGTCAATCCATCTTGTTGAGGGTCTTCTTCTTTTTCACTGACCCTCTGCTTTACCAAGCATGACGTCCTTCTCCAGGGACTGGTCCCTCCTGATAATATGTCCAAAGTACGTGAGACGAAGTCTCGCCATACTTGCTTCTAAGGAGCATTCTGGCTGTACTTCTTCCAAGTCAGATTTGTTCATTCTTCTGGCAGTCCATGGCATATTCAATTTTCCTCACCAACACCATAATTTAAAGGCATCAATTCTTCTACTAACTTCTTTATTCACAGTCCAGCTTTCACATGCATACGAGGGGATTGAAAATATCACAGCTTGGGTCAGACCCACCTTTGTCCTCAAAGTGACTTCTTTGCTTTTTAACACTTTAAAGAGGTCTTTTGCAGTAGATACACACGTTATATTTGTACATAAATGCCTGTATAAACATAATGAGTCCAAAGTAAGTGAGCAATAGAGAATGAGCAATGTGAGAGATTCTGATGGAAGACAAGTTGCAGTGTGGCTAGCACAAAGAGGATGCTCACTGTGTATTTTACTGACTGACTAGTGATTGCACATTGTTCTGAATAGGTAATAGGAAATCTAGAACCACCATTGCCTAGTCACAGACAATAGCCTTGCTGGCTCCAATGTGGGAACATGGAAGTTTGGGGTGACAGGAGAACAGAAGACATCAGCAGAGCAGGTAGCAGCAGCCTAAGCAAGCGGTGAGAAGCAGAGGTAAGGAGGTCGGCACTCTGCAGGCCAGGCCTGCCTCCCCATGGTCCTCCCTCCTCTGCAGCCTTGGAGCTCAGCCTAAGAGGGGAGAGCCCTGCTGGGGAGTGAGTCCCCCTGGGATGACAGTCAGCATCTGAGTTAACCACTCAACAGACACTCATGATTGCCTGCCATCTGTCAAGTGTGGCGCAGCAATTTCAGAGGTACAATGGGGGCTTCAGTGTGGTCCCCAGCTTCACAGAGTTCACAGTCTGGCAAAGGAGAGGAGCCAGCTTCCCTCTTGCCTATGCAACAGTCAAGGGAACGCAAATGGAAGTGACAGGGCAGAGTGGGAGACGAGGAAGAGGTAGAACCGCCCTGAGCAGATGTCAAGGGAAAGGCAGAATTAAGGACGACACTAACGTTTCATGCCTCACTGAGAATGGTGATGATGCTGGTAAAAATGGAGATTACAGAAGGAGAAAAGCAGTTGAGGGTGAAGATGCCAGGGTCAGTTTGGGACCTACCTGCTAAGTCTGTGGAACACCAGCTGGTGGGGTATCCCATGGAATGCCCTTTCCATGTACATTTTGGGAGAACAAAATGGCTGACTAAAAAGTTCATACACCAGCAGGAGAAAGAGTGGAGAGTAAGGCGAGAAAGCATGAAGAGCCTTCCCTGAAAGAGTTACATTCTTGACGAGTGTAGGGACTGGTGGAAACAGTCGGCTCTCTTGGCCTGAGAACGCCTAATCATAACCAGCAACACCCCTGTCTTATTTCTGATTGTTCTAAATGTTTCCAAAGTGAAAGAAAACAGTCATCTTACACCTCGATAAACTGGATCAGCTATGTTGCTTCAGTGGGCAGCAGTGAACTTACATGCAGAAAGTTGTATTCAGAAATGTCTGGCTCCAGCACTTAAATTTCTTACCACACATGGAGGGAATTGAGAAGACAGCCAAACTTAGAAATATTTAACCCACACTGTGTTATATGGCGTCCTGACGCATTTTGGAAGCTGAAGAGCAACATGGTGGGAAAATCTCTCCACAGTGAAGCATGGATGCCTTGAGTATGGACTTTCCAAAGGCAAAGGGTTTACCTCTGTAAGAGCCAAAACTTTATTTATTTTGATTGTTTTGAATGAAATCTTTCTCAAAGGTATACATATTTTCTTAAATTCTTAAATGTGAACTTAATTTCACTTGAGAAGTGTTGATTAGAAACTATGCTATAATACAGAGAAATACTATACAAGTTCTATGAGAAATGAGTGCCTGCAAAAGCTGGTGAGAGCTGAATAAAGTCTGTAGTCGAGTTAATGGGATTGTACCACGTCCATTTCCTGACTTTGATAACGGACTAGACTCTGTGAGGTGGTATAGTTGGAGGAAGGTAGATGAAGGGCACATGGAGACTCTGTACTATTTTTGCAGATTCTTGTAAGTCTAAAATTGTTTCAAAATAATAAGCTTTAAGAAGAGGATCCCAAGGACAGGGACTCTATTTCAGTCATTGAGTAGGTGAACAGGTGAGGGAAGGAGAATGGAAGGAAAGACAGACCCAGGACCTTTAGAGATCTGTAAAGTTGAATGGGAGAGAGGTTGGAGTAGCAGAAATGTGAAGGCATTGAATATGGGCAGGTTCTGAGGTCAAATCTCTGCTTTGCCCTTTGCTAGCTTTGTGACAAACTCCTTCTACTCTATGAGCCTTCAGGTCTATCGTCATAAAATCAGGGATTAAAACGCACATTGCAGAGGGCTGCTGTGAGGTTTAAATTAAACAATATATACAGTACAGTCAATAGAATATTGCTTACCCAGTAGCTGCCAATAAATCATAGTTTGTCCTATTCTGTTGTCATATGCCGTTGAGTCCATTCTGACTTATAGCGACCTTATAGGACAGAGTAGGAATGCCCCATAGGGTTTCCTAGGCAGTAATCTTCCACTTTTGGTGAAGGACAGAATATCTAGAAAGAAACTCAATAAAGATACAGAAGATCTAAATGCCACAATCAATCAGCTTGGCCTCATGGACATATACAGAACACTCTATCCAACAGCACCTAAGTATACATTCTTTTCTAATGCACATGGAACATTCTCCAGAATAGACCACATTTTAGGCCACAAAGCAAGCCTTAACAGAATCCAAAGCATCAAAATAATACAAAGCATCTTTTCTGACCATAAAGCCATAAAAGTAGAAATCAATAACAGAAGCAGCAAGAAAAAAAAATCAAATACATGGAGACTAAACAACACCTTGCTCAAAAACTACTGGGTTATAGAAGAAATTAAGGACAGAATAAAGAAATTCACACAATCGAATAAGAATGAAAACACATCTTACCAGAACCTTTGGTACACAGCAAAAGCAATGCTCAGAGGTCAATTTATAGCAATAAATGCACACATCCCAAAAAAAGAAAGGGCCAAAATCAAAACACTAACCCTACAACTCAAACAAATAGAAAGAGAGCAGCAAAAGAAGTACTCAGGCACCAGAATAAAGAAAACAATAAAGATTAGAGCAGAAATAAATGAAATAGACAATAGAAAAACAATTGAAAGAGTCAACAAGACCAAAAGTTGGTCCTTTGAAAAGATGGACAAAATCAACAAACCACTGGCCAAACTAACAAAAGAAAAACATGAGAGGAAGCAAAGAAAGTGAATAAGAACTGAGATGGGTGCTATCACAGCAGAACCAACTGAAATTAAAAGAATCATAACAGAATACTATGAAAAATTGTACTCTAACACATTTGAAAACCTAGAGGAAATGGAAAAATTTCTAGAAACACAGTACCTACCTAAACTAACACAGAGGTAGAACTAAATAAACATATACCAAAAGACGAGATTGAAAAGGTACTTTTTAAAAACTCCCAACAAACAAATGCCCTGGCCCTGACAACTTCACTGGAGAATTCCACCAAACTTTCAGAGAAGAGTTAACACCACTACTACTAAAGGTATTTCAGAGCATAGAAAAGGATAGAATACTCCCAAACTCATTCTGTGAAGCCAGCATAACCCTGATACCAAAGGCAGGTAAAGACACCACAAAAAAAGAAAGTTACAGACCCATATCCCTCATGAACATTCTGGCCAGTAGAATTCAACAGCATATCAAAAAAATAATACACCATGATCTAGCGGGATTCACACCAGGTATGCAGGGATGGTTCAACATTAGAAAATCAATCAATGTAATCCTAACCTGTAATCTTTAAGGAAGCAGATTGCCAAGTCTTTCTCCCTTGAAGCCCAGGGGTGGGTTTGAACCACCAACCTTTTCTTTTGTTTTATCTTTAGATGAAGTTTTACAGAACAAACTAGCTTCTCATTAAACAGTTAGTTGTTTTGTGACATTGGTTAACAACCCCATGACATGTCAACTTTCCCCTTCTTGCCCTTCAGTTCCCTGTTATCAGCTTTCCTGTCCCCTCCAGCTGCCTTCTAGTCCTTGCCCCTGGGCTGGTGTGCTGCTTTAGTCTCATTCTGTTTTATGGGCCTGTCTAATCTTTGGCTGAAGGGTGAACCTCAGGAGTGACTTCATTACTGAGCTATAAGGGTGTCTGGGGGCCATACTCTTGGAGTTTCTCCAGTCTCTGTCAGGCTGGTAAGTCTGGTCTTTTTTTGTGAGTTAGAATTTTATTCTACATTTTTGTCCATCTCTGTCCAGGGCCCTCTATTGTGATCCCTGTCAGAGCAGTCAGTGATGGTAGCTGGGCACCATCTAGTTGTACTAGACTCCATCTGGTGGAGGCTGTGGTAGTTGTGGAACATTAGCCATTTGGACTAATCTTTCCCTTGTGTCTTTGGTTTTCTTCATTCTCCCTTGCTCCTGAAGGGGTGAGACGAGTGGAGCATCTTAGCTGGCAGCTCACAAGCTTTTAAGACCCTAGACACTACTCACCAAAGTAGAACGTCGAACATTTTCTTTATAAACTATGTTATGGCAATTGAGCTAGATTGAATCACCAACCTTTTGGTTAGCAGCCAAGTGCTTAACCGTTGCACCACCAAGGCTCTTTTGCCCTGTTCTAAATGCCCCTAATAGTACATGATTATACTTCTTATGTCTCATTTCTGTAGTCCTGTTTACTTATCATCAGAATTCAGCTCTCACACTTTAATGCTCTCAGTGTGCTTCCCTGGTTAATTTGCTATGAGCTTGATATAGTTCTGTGTAAAATAGTAAATAGATCAAAATGAGGACGTTGACAGCAAATAAAGTGTTTGTGGTTTAACCCACGAACACTAATTTTAGCTGCTTAGACAGCTAAAATGAGTTCTGGCTAGCTGAGGTAATGATATTAATAAAAATAACAACAGCCATCATTTATTGGTCATTGTAATGCTAAGCTTTCCTTATCGCATTTAATCCTCACCACCACTCTATAAGGTAGCTATTTTCATCTCTACACAGGAGATTAAAGAAATGTCATCCCTTGCCCACAGTCCCAGAGCTAATTATCTGCAGAGATGGAATCACGAGGCCTGGCCGACTCCAGAGCCCAAGCTTCTATCACAGGAGATACTATAATAGCTTCCTATCCCTACACTGCGATTGAAAGTATTTTTAAATGGCCCCCATCCTTAGGGCAGGAGCCATGTCCCTTTGATGAAGGAGGTAAAGAGGAGGTAAGAAGAGGAAGGGAGGAAGAGAAATGAGGAGTCAACAATCCAGTTCTTTAAAAACCTCAAGAAAACAATAGTCCTGGAGACACTGTGTTGTGTATTATTTTATGCCAGGTATCACTGAGTGGATTCTGACCCATGGTGACCCTATGTGTCAGAGTAGAACTGTGCTCCACATGTCTGATTTTTTGGAAGCAGATCACCAGGCCTTTCTGCCAAGGTAGCTCTGGGTAGACTTGAACCTCCAATCTTTTGGTTAGCAGCTGAGCAGATTAACCATTCATACCACCCAAGGATTTCATTTGATAATTATATTTATACTTAATAAATGTTTGTTGAGTGCTTCGGAAAGAACCCATGTGTCCCACAATTGCTTAGAGAAGGAAAACTTTTCCTCTCCCTTCTACATCCTGAGATACCATGTCTCCTGTTCTGACTGTACCTCCTATTGCATGACAGACTCAGCCAGGAAACATCTCTCACAGAACACAAAGCAGTGGAAAGGACGATTTGAATTGCATGATTTCCCTTTACAAGACAATCTCTCAGGACTTGTCTACTTTGCATTTTGAAGAACTCCTGGGTTTAGTGACCTGACATCTGAATAAATGCTAATGATTATGCCAGTGGCTCTGTAGGTGTTCATTGTTCATGTGCTTAAGCCCACAGTGGGAGTCACGCAGGTAGACACAAGGAAGGAAAAGAAGGTAGTCTTGCTCTCAAGGTGCTGGTCTACCAGCACCTGGTCTAATGGAGAACCGGGTCTGAGAGGTGAGGAGAGGATGTACCTATTCTCTAAGTGAACAGAGGCAGAATTCAGGAAGGTTGTAGGTTTACCCAGCTGTAAAGTCAGAGAAGTCTTTAACCAGAAAAGGCTGCTGGGTCTTGGCACGTATTTCGCAATGGGTTGCGGTTGAGGGATGTTTGGACTCGACTGTAAACAGGAACTGCTGTGTCCTTATTAGGAATAATCGCTTCTCCAGGCAAAGAAGCGGCTGTTGAGGCATACGTTTTGTGCTTGAGACCTCCTTTCTCCTCCTAGTGCCTGCCTACCCTCCCCACCCCTCCTGCAGGGGCTCACTGAGGCTGTCCTCTATGGTTGCTCTTTGAGATTGCTGCTTGGCAGGGCCCAAGAAAACAAAAAGCCAGGGATTCCATCTGGCTGGGTCCATCTTGACCCCAGCTGCTCAAAAGAGCTGTTTCTGCCCGCCAACACTGAGCCTAGTGTAGCTGTCCTCCCTACGGGGTGGCCTTTAGAGCTGTCCAGCAGGCCTGGCAGATTTCTCCAAAGCCAGAACACTGGGCAGGGCTTCAGGGGTGGGTCTGGGTGCTCAGCCACCTATACAAGGAGAGGCAAGATCGCAACAGAAAGTTGTTGTTACTGCTACTGTTGTTAGCTGCTGCTGAGTCTGCCACTGACTCATGGTGACCCCACGCACGATGGCATCAGACCGTTGTGATCCATACGGTTTCCACTGACTGATGTTTTAGAAGTAGATCACCAGGCCTTTCTTCCTAGTCTGTCCTATTCTGAAAGCTCTGCTGAAACCTCTTCAGCATCATAGCAACACACAAGCCCCCACTGAGAGATGGATAGTGGCTACACCTGAGGTGCATTGACTGGGAATTAAACAGGGTCTCCCACATGGAAAGCAAGAATTCCACCACTGAACTACCACTGCCCCATCGGCAGACAGTAGAGGCTGTGTAAAGAACAGACTGGCGCCTCAACTTCTCAGCAGGAAGGGCAAGTGAACCCTCAGGTCATTGAGGCCATTGCCCAGGAGCCATTCTGACCCAGTGTCAGCTGCACAGGGTAGCGATTAAAAGTACAGGCTGTGGTAACAGACAATATGGGTCAAAAGTCTGGCTTTACCTCTTCCCAGATGCATCTTATTGGGGATTAAAGTAAGACTTGACAAGTGGCTGAATTAAGGGGAAAGGAAGAGTCATTTAGAAGTCTAGGCACAGGCCTTGGAGGAAGTTAGAGTCGTTTATAACAATGTGAGATGAAGATGAATATAAAGTCAGTTTTTCACATTTTGAGTTTCAAGTGCTAACGAAATATTCAAGTGAGGATGTCCAGTAGGCAGTTAGAAAACCAGGAATCAATTTTAAGAGAGAGATTGGAACTGGAGATTTTTTTTCAAAATTGGTTCATGTAGTGACCCTATTTTATGTATTTTATTCTATCTTCAATATTACGATGAACACCTTGGGCCTATAGCCCAATACAAGAACTAACCATTACCAGTAACCGACATTGACAACCCAGGTGCTCATCCATATCTCATCCATGCGCCTTGGAGGGGACCATGATCCTGGATTCTGTGTCTATAATCCCCATGCTTTGTTTTCTGTTTTATTATATATGCTTGTCTAAATAGTAAAATGATTGATTTTTCATGCTTTTGAAATTTTTGTAGAAGTTATACTATAATGTCTGCTGGAACTTGCTTTTGTCACTCAGCATTATGTCATTAAGATTCATCCATACCATTTGTAGCTGAATATCATTAATTTTCACTACTGTATAAAATTACATTCTATGAACATACACGATTTACTTATCTCTTGTCATTGGGCATATAGGTTGTTTCCAGTTTTTTTTGCTATTCTGGAACAGTGAGCTATAAACATTTTTTCATTAGTTCCTTGGTGTATATGTGTAAGAGTTACTCTTGGGCATATATCTAGGAGTGGAATTGCTAGGTCATATAAGCATACAACAGAGCCCTGGTGGCACAATGGTTAAGCACTCAGCTGCTAACCAAAAGGTTGGCAGTTCGAACCACCCAGTGGCTCCTGGCGATCTGCTCCTATAAAGATCACAGCCAAGAAAATCCTATGGGGCAGTTCTACTTTGTCACATGGGGTTGCTATGAGTCGGAATTGACTCAACAGTACCCAACAACAGCATACAAATGTTCAATTTTACAAGATAACACTAGATTGTTTTTCAAAGTAGTTGTGCCAATGAGACAGATTTTAGAGGTATTCCCAGGAGAGTGGGTGTTAAAATCACAGACGTGCGTCCAACAAAACTGTGTAAAACAAGAAAAGAAGAAGGATGAGGTCAGATTCTTAGAAACACATGCATTCAAGTATGTGGAAGAGGAAGAGAAGTCAGAGAAGGAGACAGGAAAGGGTGGTCAGAGCGGAGGAAGACCAATCAGGAGAGAAGAGGGTCAGGCAAGCCAAAAGAAGAGAGTGGCTTAAGGAAGGAGTGATCATCCTCAAAGGAGGCTGCAGAGACTTTCTGAGAAGGACAGAGGTCAAGAAAAGTGATCTTTAAGAAAACTATTTATGGCTTTGTTGACTGCTGAGAGCAGAAGCCAGATTTCAAGGGATTTAAGAGTGAGTGGGAGGGGGGTGAGGAGAAATAAATACTGTATTTATAAGTACCATTTGGATAAGTTTGACAGTGAGGCAAATAATAGATATAGAAAGTTGGAGGGCTGAGACAAGAGTTTTAAGTTTTTTAAGGATAAGGAAGACTTGACATGTTTATAGACTCAAAAGTAGAAACCAACAGAGAGAAGCCATTGAAGAAGCAAGAAAGAGGGGAGGGTCTTTTAAGGATCAGGAGAAGATAGAATCCGAAGCACAAGTTTGTTCTTGGCAAGGAGAAAGAACTCTAGAGAAGATGAGAAAAGGCTTAAAAATGCATCACATTGTCGTCACCATCATAGAAACTAACATTTATTGAGCACACCATATAAAAGATCCTATACTAAGCACTTGACACACAGTATCTAATTTAATCCTCAAAACAGCCCTATGGCATGAGTATTTTTAATCATCTCTGTTATTATTTTTGGGGCCCTGGCGGCGCAGTGGTTGAGAGCTACAGCTGCTAACCAAAAGGTTGGCAGTTCGAATCCACCAGCCCTCCTTGGAAACCATATGGGGCATTTCTACTCTGTCCTATAGGGTTGCTATCTCGGTTATCTAGTGCTGCTGCAACAGAAATACCACAAGTGGATGGCTTTAACAAAGAGAAATTTATTTTCTCACAGTCTAGGAGGCTAAAAGTCTAAATTCAGGACCCCAGCTCCAGGGAAAGGCCTTCTCTATCTCTCAGCTCTGAAGAAAGGTCCTTCTCATCAATCTTCCCCTGGACTAGGAGCTTCTCAGCACAGGAACCCTGGATCAAAAGGAGGCACTCTGCTTCCAGTGCTACTTTCTTGGTGGTATGAGGTCCCCTTGTCTCTCTGCTCACTTGTCTCTTTTATATCTCAAAAGAGATTGACTTAAGACACAGCCTAATCTTGTAGATACCTGTCTCATTAACATAACTGCCGTTAATTCCACCTCATTAACATCATAGAGGTAGGATTTACAACACATAGGACATCCTATCAGATGACAAAATGGTGGACAATCACATAATTCTGGGAATCATTGCCTCACCAAATTGATCCACATATTTTGGGAGGACACAATTCAATCCATGACAGTTGCTGTAAGTCAGAATTGACTCGATGGCAATGGGTTTATTATTATTTCTATTTTCCGGAAGAGGAACCTGAGGTGTTTTGGTGTGACTTATCCTTATCACACAGCTAGACTGGACTGGGGATTGAGGTCATGTGTTCCTAATCACCACATGCAAGCTGACAGGACAGTGGAATGAACTTGTGCAGATGGCAAAAGCTCAGGACTGAAGGAAATCAGACATGTGAGAAGAATAGAAAAGATTTGGACTATGGACCCTTGGGGATCAGTTAAGGGAAGAGGGAAGGGAAGTGCACTTATTGGGTTCCTACTATGTTTTGGGCGAGGGCCATGGTGATTCAGTGGCAGAATTCTTGCCTTCCATTCAGGAGACCCAATTTCGATTGCTGACCAGTGCACCTCAGGCCAGCCACCAACCATCTCTCAGTGGAGGCTTATGTGTTGCTATGATGCTAAACAGGTTTCACTGGAGCTTCCAGACTAAGAGAGTTTAGGAAGAAAGACCAAACAATCTACTTCCAAAAAACCATCCAATGAAAACTCTATGGATCACAATGGTCCGATCCCATTGTGCATGGGGTCACCATGTGTTGGGACCCAACTTGATGGCAGCTAACAACGT
This sequence comes from Trichechus manatus latirostris, assembly GCF_000243295.1. NCBI lineage: Eukaryota > Metazoa > Chordata > Mammalia > Sirenia > Trichechidae > Trichechus > Trichechus manatus. Next base: position 21,058,100 of record NW_004443962.1, on the reverse strand, counting down.
TTCAGGCACCGTGCTAGGCCATTTACATGCATGACTTATTTCAATAGAGATAAATAAAAGATGACCAAGAAGTAACAAGGGCCACTGTCTGGAAAGCATCCTATGTTTTCTCCAGGATGCTCAAATACCAGAACAGAAATCAAAAAATACAGTGCAGTTAAGCATGGGCTGCAGATGCACATAATGGAAGCCAAGCTGGTGGAAGAGGTGGTGGAGAGAGTTCCTTACTGGCTGACCATGGGGTTCCATGTGGGGAGGAAGATAAATAATGTTTTAAGGGGCAGATGGACTGAGAGAAGGGGGGTGCAGATCAGTTCTCCGTTGGTATTAGAGGGAGGGAGGTGGGACAGTGAGGGCATAAGGCACAGAGGGGTGTCATGATTGGGATTTTAGATGCTGAACAGCTGGACACTGATAGGTTTGCAGTGTGGGCACCCAGGTGGGAGCTCAAGGAGGAGAGGAGGTAGACAGAGGCCACTGGAATTGAGAAAACAGAAGGCTACTTGTATACAGCACTTCCCAGTTTATGTTATTTTATAATGAAGTAGGTGTTACGAGAGACATTTTGTAGCTGACCAAAGTAAGGCTTCTCCAACTTGGAAGAAGCAACACTGAGATATAAGCCAGTCTTCCATCTCAAGTGCCCCTCTTCCTTTTCTTTGCCTGCAACTCCCACTAACCGTTCAAGAATTAGTTCAATTTACCACAGTGAAAAAGAAAGTTGGTATCTAAATGCAAAAGTGGTATTCTGGATTGGATCCTGGGACAACAATAAGAAATACATTAGTGGAAAAACTGGAGAAATCTGAGTAACATCTGGAGTTTAGTTAACAATAATGTACCAATGTTGGCTTCTCAGTTTTGACAAACATACAGTGTAATGTAGGATGTTAGTACTCACTGGGTAAGGGGTATATCTTTGCAACTTTTCTGTAAACCTAAAATTATTCCAAATTAAAAGTTTATTTAAAAAGAGAAATGAATCAGTCAAATGCCATCTGCAAGAAGCTTTCACCTACTCTCCAGATTAGATCAGGTGTCCTTCTGGGATTTCACGATTCCTTCTATCAAGCACTTATCACCTTGTGTTCCAGTTGCCTGTTTATTGGTCTCTCCCTAGTCTAGAGGAAAGTGGCTGTGTCTTTATTATGTCCAGTGCCTGACACCATTTCTGGCCTAGAATGGACTCAGTAAAAATTTACGGAATGTATTAATGTTTTTGAAAACAATAGACTGGGCCCCAAGACATACCAAGCCAGGAGCCTTCATTTCCAATATTCCAATTTAGAGTACCCATAAGTTTGGTTTGAGGAAGATGGTTACTTATAAAAATAAGGCTAGTGTGGCAGAGACTAAGAAAGGCATGGGGTGAGGGGACCGCATGAGAAACGGTGGGCTAAGGTGGATAGAATGAGTTCAGAAGACAGAGGAGAAGATACACCATAGCAGTACTGAATATGTATTTGTTTAGTTAAGTAATTAATCAAAAGCCCTAGTCTTCTCTCCACGGCCCTCAGATAAATCCCTAGTTACCCTCTGAAGAAATCATACCTCCATCACTTCCCTTCCTACCCTACCCTATTCCCAAAAGAAAGGAGAAAGGGAACGTCTTGAAACCCCCCACTCTACATAACCACCCACCCTCCACAGCCTTGCCTCATTCCTCACAGCAACCTCCGCTCCCCCGCCAACACAGGACCCCGTTCCAGCCCCACTGAGGAGCCTCGCCTATTCTCTTGGCTGCTTCTCCTCCCTGGTCTCCCAGAAGGGGAGAAGAGAAAGCCTGTTTTCAGTTAAGCTTTGGTCACACACAGATGCCTTTTCCATTACTCTTGTTTTTCCTCTTGAAGTGTAACATTTCCAATTAACTGTCCACAGGGGAGAAGGCCCTGCAGTAGCTACCCCGCGTGGGCATGTGGAACGGGAAAGCTGGGGTCGGGTCCTTGGAGACCTGCCCTGGGCTGCCTACAGCTGACCCCTGAACAAACTGCAACAGGGTCTGGGGCAGAGATGACCCTGTGGACACGGTGACCAGGGAATGTTGCAGGCTTGCCTATCCCTGTGGCTAACGTCTGTGAAATGCACCCTCTGACAGCCCAAAGACCCTAAATAAAACCCTGTCTAATTTTTATCTTGCTCTATCGTAGAACCCTAGAAGAAGAGTTAGAAAACAAGGACTGTAACCAAAAACAAACAAAAAAACCCACAGAACAGAACTTGTTGTTTTCATGGAGTTGATTCATGTGTGTCAGAGTAGAACTATGCTCCATAGGATGTTCATGACTTTTCAGAAGCAGATTGCCAGGCCTTTCTTCCATGGTGCCACTGGGTGGGTTCCAAACGCCAACCTTTAGGTTGGTAGTCGAGCACAAACCTTTATGCTACCTGGGGGCTTTAGGTCCATGAAAATCAAGAGGGGTTTGTCCCTCATGGACAGCATGTAATTTCCTCTACAGATCACAGTAGGGTATAAGTAAAAATACTAACGAGTCCCTTCAGTCCCCTAATGAGAGCTACTGCCCACGTGATGGAGATACACAAAGCTACTTCGAAATAGGGGTGCTGAGTTGACTAAGCTCAATCACTAGCCCCCATAGACTAGCCTCCCAAACATGAAATTCAAATTTGGTCATCAAGAACATGAAAGACTGACATTCCTTGGGTCCTGAAGTTTGATCAAGAATTGTCAAACTGCAAGTGCAGATTTGTGACTGTCAGGTACCAGCTGTGAGTTTTACGAACTACAGTAAGCCAGGCATTGTACTGGGGGCTTCCCAGTCACTGTGACAGCAGCAGGCGGTTTTGAGCGGGTGAGCACTGTGGTCGGCTGGTACACCGGGACTGCCAGCAAAACTCGTCTGTGCAGAGGACTTGGGTTCCATCTCTTTGCCCACTCAGAGCTCCCCTTCAAGAATCCTGGGTTCTGCAGGACTCACTGCTTAGGAGACTGGAACTTCTGCTAAGGGTGATAGGGAAACTTAGAAGTGGAAAATGGTCATGGTTGAACAACATGACCAACATAACTAACATCACTGAATTGTACACGTGAAGAACGCTGAAATGGCAAATGATAGGTTATGTGTGTATTTACCACAATACAAAATAAATAAAAATAAACCCTTGGTTCCAGGTTTCATGGGTTAGAGATTCATCTGATTGATTCTAGGGCTAGGAAAAGGAGTTGGAGCTGTACCTTCTTGGCAGCGGGAAGAACAAAAACCATGGAACTCTGGCTATGGGAATCAGCAGGGAGATGGGAAGCGTTTGGCTTGAAGGGAGGAGCTGGAGGTTCCTGGCAGAGCTGAGGCCCAGAGAACTCGGACACGTGAAGGGCATGTGCTCTTATAACCGTCAGCAAAGGAGACATGAGTACACCAGTTGCACCTGGGTCCAATTATCCAGGGCCCCAACTACCTAGAAGAGAAGTACCATTTGGCCCTGATTCCCAGTCTGACTTCACGCTCTCCTGACACTCCCCCACTTTCTGATGTGAATTTAAAGAGCACAGGTGGGATAGGAGGTCCCGGCTATTGCTCCTACCCCCGGAAATGGAAAGGTGTCACTGTTTCACACTTCACATTCACCTTAAGCTTTACCATCAACTTACTTATTCCTCTGCAAACTTCTTCTTGGCAACAATGTCTACACACCAAAATGTATGTGTATTTTAAGGACATATCAGGTGATTAAGAATTTTTAGCAAAAACTCCAACTGTTGCTGTCAAGCCAATTCTGGCTCACAGTAACCCCATGTGTGTCAGAGTAGAACTGTGCTCCATAGGGTTTTCAATGGCTGTAATCTTATGGAAAGGAGCCCTGGTGGCACAATGGTTACCCACTCAGCTGCTAAACGAAAGGTCAGCAGTTCAAACCCACCAGTGGCTCCAAGGGAGAAAAGATCTGACAATCTGCTCCCGAAAAGATTATGGACTAGGAAACGCTATGGGCGGTTCTACTCTGTCGTATAGGGTTGCTAGGAGTCAGAACTGACTCGATGGCACAGAACAACCACAACAAACTTATGGAATCAGACCACCAGGCCTTTCTTCCATGGCCCTGCTGGGTGGCAACCTAGGGTTGCCACGAGTCGGGATCAACTAGACAGGAAGGGGTTGACATCTTTAGGAAATGGAAAAGTCATCAGGCAATAGAATCAGCAATACTCAGTGCACGCTGTTGATGTTGTTAGTTGTCATTGAGTCAATTCCCACTCACAGCAACCCTATAGGACCGGGTAGAACTGCCCCATAGGGTTTCCAAGGAGCAGCTGGTAGATTTGAACTGCCAACCTTTTTTGGTTAGCAGCCTGGCTCTTAACCACAATGACACCAGGACTCCACTCAGTGCATAGGCATTGCTTTCAGATCACAGGCATGGGCAGGGCCGGATTACCCAACAGGCAAGGTAAGCGCAGTGCGTACCTTACTTACCAGATCATCTGTAGTGAACAATCATTTTTTTGCAACATGAAAGATTCTGCTTCTAGGTATGGCTGGCTTCTGTCTCTCTCCCAACCCCGCAGACCCTTCCTACAGAATCAAAGCCTCTTTTCAAATTTACAATCTCTGAGAGGGACAGATTACCCAGTAAGAAAGGTAAGCACTTTTTTTTTTTTTTGTGCTGACTTACTAATCATAGTGAACAATTTCACATGGGTTCACTACAGATTAGTTAGTAAGCACAAATGAGCCCATGATTACCTTACTCATTGGGTAATCCACCCCTAGGAATGGGCATTTTGGAGAGAAAATAGAAAAAGTATGATCCTAGACCTCCAGGAGCAAACCTTAAAGGAGAGGCAGAATTCAGCCACATGCAAAGGGAAGTCAAATGCTTAAACACTCAGACTAGCGCAGGAGGGGTCTGCATCTACTTTTAATGGAGTAGTTAGGAAAAGCCTCTCTCGAATGATACATTTAAGCCAAACCAGAAGAATGAAAAAGATTCCAACTCATAGTGACCCTATAGGACAGAGTAGAACTGCCCCATAGGGTTTGCAAGGAGCGGCTGGTGGATTTGAACTGCTGACCTTTTGGATAGCAGCCAAGCACTTAACCACTGTGCCACCAGGGCTCCAACAATCGATTTAAAATAAAAATATTTTCTCAAAAAACAATACATGGTTTTTGGGAAATTGTTTGAAAAAAAATTAAATTACCTCCTTACCTTATACCATGTACTTAAATAAATCCTAGATGGATTAAATACATACACATGAAAAGGTAAACCAGAAAACATCTCTAAGAAAACACAGGTGTATATTTATCATACAGGAGGAGAAGCCTAACAGCCAAGGGAGGAAACAAAGGAAGAGAATGATGACTCTCACTAAATACAGATTTAAAAATTTTCTATTTTAAAAGTCTTATGAACATAAGTTCATCCCCTAAGAAAAAATTAGGTACAATAGAAGGTTTCTTAACAGTAATACCTAACATGCATCAAGTACTCGACAAACCCTCTGCTAGGTACAGAATATGCTTCTTATTATTTACCCTTCACAAGAGCCCTATGAGGTAGACGCTGTTATTAGCAACCCTATTTGACAGATGAGGAAACCAAAGCTTAGAGAAAGTAGAGAACTTGCTCAGAATTACCCAGCAGCAAGTAGCAGAGCTGAGCTGACCAGGAATGGTCTCTGTCAAACACTTGCAAGCTTACCCAGGACACACTAGCGGCCCAGGACGCTGCTCCTCACGCTCCCTCTGCTGCTGCCCCCTGGGCTGCCATATGCCTGGCCTGCTCCTGCCCATCCATGGCATGATCATAGTACATTGTGATCTTACTAGTGCCAAGGCCAAAGACTGCTGTCTGTGGACACTGGTCCCCTCTTTCTCCTCTACTGTCCAAGCTAACCCAAAAGAAGGCACCATAGAAACAGAAATATTATTATTGCTTGTATCACAAATCCAGGGACTGTCTCCACTGAGCTGAGACAGAATACTAATATGTTTATCAAGAAAGACTACACTTGTCTGCGAAGAGTCCTTTTCAGGCCTGAGGATAAACAGAGGGAGCCGCCAGCTTGCCCTCTGGGATGGTCCCAGGCAGGGAGTGTGTTCTGTCCGCCTCTGAAGAAGGGAGGCTGCGGACCTCATCTAGCCTCCAAGTCTTCCCCAGACAGACCCCAGCGCCCAGACACGGACACTTTACTCCACCCATTTTTATTGTGAAAAGATATCCAAAGATGATTAAGGGAATAGAGAGAAATGATTTCTCAGAAAAGATTTTAAAGGCTAAATCTGTATAATATAGATAAACAATGACTTCAGCTCCTTGGGAACTCCCTCTGGCCAAGGCATTGTTTAGGCTGCTCTACAGGCCAAGAATCAGGAGGTGCTCATCCTCACATGGCTCCCATAGGTTAGCCCACCTCTTCCCCTTTCCCTGTAGAAAGAGCACAGGCTGAGGCTTGGGTTCAAGTCCTGCCTCTTCCACTTATTAGCTGGATGGTCTTTGGCAAAATCCTTAACCTGTTTAAGTCTGAGTTTCATTATCTGTAAAATGGGAACAGTATTCCTAGCTCTTAGAAATGTTTTGAGGGTTAGCAATAACAAGGCATTCAGTAAATTTTAGTAACTTACTATTTTCAGAATTAAACTCATGCTGTGTATTTTTCCTGGCTTCTCTTTCTGTCATTTTCTCTTTTTCTTAATAATAAAGAGAATTATCAAAGTAATAAATGCATATGGTTAGAAAGCCTAATAGTACTAAAGGTGTTATAATAACACACATTCTCCCATCCATCTCCAAACCTACCCTTGCTTTACAGAACTACTCTGAACATTTTCTTCTGCTTATACCTCTAATAACATGCTTATACTATTTTGCTCTTCTCTCTCTCTTTGTTTTTAAGAAAAGTATTTGTTGTTGTTAGGTGCTGTCGAGTTGGTTCCAACTCACTGTACAACAGAGTGAAACACTGCCCGGTCCTGCACCATCCTCACAATCTTTGCTATGCTTGAGCCCATTGTTGCAGCCACTGTGTCAGTCCATCTTGTTGACGACCTTCCTCTTTTTCACTGACCCTCTACTTTACCAAGCATGATGTCCTTCTCCAGGCGCTGGTCCCTCCTGATAACATGTTCAAAGTATGTGAGAGGAAGTCTCTCCATCCCTGCATCTAAAGAGTATTCTGGCTGTACTTCTTCCAAGACAGATTTGTTCTTTCTTTTTGCAGTCCATAATATATTCAACATTCTTTGCCCACATAATTAAAACACATCAATTCTTTGGTCTTCCTTACTCATTGTCCAGCTTTCACAGGCATATGAGGCGATTGAAAATACCATGGCTTGGGTCAGGCACACCTTAGTCCTCAAAGTGACCTCTTTGGTTTTGAACACTTCAAAGAGTTCTTTTGCAGCAGATCTACCCAATGCAATACATCGTTTGATTTCTTGACTGCTGCTTCCATGGACATTGATTGTGGATTCAAGTAAAATGAAGTCTTTGATGGCTTCAGTATTTTCTCCAATTATTGTGATGTTGCTTATTGGTCTAATCATGAGGATTTTTGTTTTCTTTATGTTGAGCTGTAATCCATGCTGAAAGTTGTAGTCTTTGATCTTCACCAGTAAGTACTTCAAGTTCTCTTCATTTTCAGCAAGTAAGATTGTGTCATCTGCATATTAATGTTAATTAGTTTTCCTCCAATTCTGATGCCCTATTCTTCTTCACGTAGTCCAGCTTCTCAGATTATTTGCTCAGCATACAGACTGAATAAGTACAGTGAAAGGATACAACCCTGATGCACACCTTCTCTTATTTTAAACCATGCGGTATCCCCTTGTTCTGTTCGAACAACTGCCTCTTGGTCTATGTATAGGTTCCTCATGAGCAAAATTAAGTGTTCTGGAATTCGCATTCTTCACAATGTTATCCATAATTTATTATGATCCACACAGTCAAATGCCTTTGCTTGGTCAATAAAAACAGGTAAACATCTTTCTGGTAGTCTCTGCTTTCAGCCAAGATCCGTATGACATCAGCAATAATATACCTCATTCCATGTCCTCTTCTGAATCCTGCTTGAATTTCTGGCATTTCTCTGTCAATGTACTGCTGCAACCATTCTTGAATGATCTTCAGCAAAATTTTACTTGCGTGTGATATTAATGATATTGTTACATAATTTCTGCATTGTGTTGGATCACCTTTCTTTAGAATGGGCACAAATATGGATCTCTTCCAGTCGGCTGGCCAGATAACTGTCTTCGAAATTTCTTGGCATAGACAAGTGAGCACTTTCAGCATTGCATCCGTTTGTTGAAACATCTCAATTGATATTCCGTCAATTCCTGGAGCATTGCTTTTTGCCAGTGCCCTCAGTGAAGCTTGGACTTCTTCCTTCAGTACGATCAGTTCTTGATCATACGCTGCCTCCTGAAATGGTTGAACGTCAACCAATTCTTTTTGGCACAGTGACTGTGTATTCCTTCCATCTTTTTTTAACGCTTCCTGAGTCATTCAATATTTTGCCCATATAACCCTTCAGTATTGCTACTTGAGTCTTGAAATTTTTCTTTAGTTCTTTCAGCTTGAGAAATGCTGAGCATGTTCTTCTATTTTGGTTTTCTAACTCCAGGTTTTTGCACATTTCATTGTAATACTTCATCTTCTTGAGCCACCCTTTGAAATCTTCTACTCAGCTCTTTTACTTCATCATTTCTTCCATTCACTTTAGCTACTCTGTGTTCAACAGTAAGTTTCAGGGTCTCTTCGGACATCCATTTTGGTCTTTTCTTTCTTTCCTGTCTTTTTAGTGACTTTTTGCTTTCCTCACGTGTGATGTCCTTGATGTCATCCCACAATTTGTCTGGTCTTCAGTCATTAGTGTTCAGTGTGTCAAATCTGTTCTTGAGATGGTCTCTAAATTCAGGTGGGATATAGTCAACGTTGTACTCTGGCTCTCATGGACTTGTTTTAATTTTCTTCAGCTTCAACTTGACTTGCACATTGATGTGTCTGTTCCGCAGTTGGGCCCTGGCCTTGTTCTGACTGATGATTTTGAGTTTCTCCATCGTCTCTTTCCACAGATGTAGTTGATTTGATTCCTGTGTATTCCACCTGGTGAGGTTCATGGGTATAGCTGCCATTTATGTTGATGAAAAAAAGGTATTTCCAATGAATAAATCGTAGGTCTTACAAAAATTCTATCATATGATCTCTGGCATCATTTCTATCATCGAGTCCATATTTTCCAGCTACTAATCCTTCTTCTTTGTTTCCAGCTTTCACATTCCAATCACCAGTAATTATCAATGCATCCTGATTGCACGTGTGATCAATTTCAGACTGCAGAATTTGGTAAAAGTCTTCAATTTCTTCATCTTTGGCCTTAGTGGTTGGTGAGTAAATTTGAATAATGTCATATTAATTGGTCTTTCTTGTAGGCATATGAATATTATCTTATCACTGACAGTGCTGTACTTCAAGATAGATCTTGAAATATTTTTGATGATGAATGAGACTGTGTTCCTCTTCAATCTATCATTCCCGGCATAGTAGACCATATGATTGTCCAATTCAAAATGGCCAATACCAGTCCATTTCAGTTCACTAATGCCTAGGATATCAATCTTTATGTGTTCGTTTTCATTTTTGACAACTTCCGATTTTCCTAGATTCATACTTCATATGTTCCACATTCCAATTATTAATGGATGTCTGTAGCTATTTCTTCTCATTTTGCTTCATGCCACATCAGCAAATGAAGGTTCCAAAAGCTTGACTCCATCCACATCAAGATCAACTCTACTTTGAGGAGGCAGCTCTTTCCCAGTCATATTTTGAATGCCTTCCAATCTGAGGGGCTCATCTTCCGGCACTATATCAGACAATGTTCTGATGCTACATAATTGGAATTATATACACAGTGGAGTAACCCCCTCATGAGGTCTTTGGCCTATTGAGTAAGAGTTATTAAAGTGGAAAACACCAAATAGAAACCTGTGAAACTCCCCTTGCCGCCTTCAATGCCAGGCCAAGACAGTAAATAAAAAACAGTATTATGTACTGGGGGAAAAGGGATGGCTGAGATTATTGCCACCATTTAAGAACTAAAGGATTAAGAAGTGATTTTGTTATTGTTGTTGTTAGATGCCGTCAAGTCAGTTCCGACTCATAGCGACCCCATGTACTACAGAATGAAACACTGCTCAGTCGTGCACCATTCTCATATTTGTTGTTATTATTGAGCCCATTGTTGCAGCCACTATGTCAATCCATCTCATCGAAGGTCTTCCTCTTTTTCGCTGACCCTGTACATTCCCAAGCATGATGTCCTTCACTAGGGACTGATCCCCCTGATAACATGTCCAAAGTATGTAAGACGTAGTCCCTCCATCCTTGCTTCTAAGGAGCATTCTGGTTGTATTTCTTCCAAGACAGATTTGTTCATTCTTTTGGCAGTCCTTGGTATATTCAATATTCTTCTCCAACACCACAATTCAAAGGTGTCAATTCTTCTTCAGTCTTCTTTATTTATTGTCTAGCTTTTGACGTGATTGAAAATACCATGGCTTGGGTCAGGGACACCTTAGTCTTCAAGGTGACATCTTT